>NC_079223.1:4376020-4533520 GCF_029633865.1 Lampris incognitus
CAGTGCACAGGCATTGTATGAACGAGCACAGTGGGCAGATAAAAATGTCTCACTTCTGTGGCCTGTGTGACAGCATGCCGTTTGACTCGGAGGGAGAATTCTTGGAGCATTACGAACGCCTTCATAGTAAGGACTATTATTGCATGGATGATGATGCTCGGCCTGCTGTTCCTTATGTCCCTGGTCAGGTTGAACGCATGTGCCCGTGCAATGGGTCAGAGATTTGCAAGGATGAAAGGAAGGCTATATACAAAAAATGCATGAAGAATCTGGCTGCTGAGGGAAAATGTCAGTATGTGTGCGCCCCTTGTGGCGTAACGGTGTCCTCCTTTGCAAAAATTAAGACTCACGTCCACATGACACACACAGCCTTGGAGCTGAAGAAGACCTTCGATGTAGAGTGCGGTGTTTGCCAGGGGAGCTTTATGGATGTAAATAGTTTCCATAAACACTACCATTCCCAGCACTGTCCACTGGAACCGTGCTTCAGCTCTCATGCCGGCGGGAGCGGGGAGGCGGCAGAATCCACTGCTGCCAAAACGCCGAATGCTGCAGAGACAAAACCAGACTTGAATGGAAAGTCCATTTTAATTTTATTACATTCTGAACTCTCAGATCTGCCCGTAATGTTGTAATAATTTTCAGTGTTCTTTTTACTCATTGTTACAGAGATTAACGGTGGGAAACTGGACAAGTTTTTGAGCCCAGTAAAGGCCGTCAAAGACACTGGTGCCCATGAAGGTAGGTTACAGTGAAGACTCCCACCCAGATGCTTTCTGCCGAAGGACTTGGCAACTTGTCACTACTAAGAACAGCATATCACAACAATTTTTTGTAGATATTCAAACATGTAATCATTACTACATAGAAAAACAGGGCAGGTTTTTTTTATATCGTTTCATGTAGTGAGACAGAAAGCTCTTTGACCTGAGCGTCTCATGTGGATGGCCTAAAGTGTGCCATGCAGAGGGCTCCTGCCTCTGCTGTGGAAGATGCTCAGACCAGGCAGGAGTCATGTGGACTTGGATGTCTTGGGTCCTGTTTGAAGGTCCAACCATGTCACCATGATGTCTTTACAGATGAGTCGGACGAGGAGATGAAACATTCCTTGGCTTTAAGTGCAGAAGCGAAAGAGTCAAAAGGTGTGTGTGTGTGTGTGTGTGTTTCTAAGGAAATCCTTCCTGTTTTTTCCCTGATCGTTTTTAGATGTGCCTAATCCACCCGATTCGACTCAACTCGTGCGTCTACTGCAGCAGTTCTCAACACCTTTAGCACTCGCTATGTATCCGCTAAACCTGGTTGAATAACAATTAATACTTGCATTCCCATTTCCTCTAGCCGTCCCGGTCTCTGCTCCACCCCCTCTGCCGATCCGGGGAGGGCTGCAGACTACCACGTGTCTCCTCCCATACATGTGGAGTCACCAGCCGCTTCTTTTCACCTGACACTGAGGAGTTTCACCAGGGAGACATAGCGTGTGGGAGGATCAAGCTATTCCCCCCCCCCAAGCAGGCGCCCCGACTGACCAGAGGAGGCGCTAGTGCAGCAGCCAGGACACATACCCACATCTGGCTTTCCCACCCGCAGATACAGCCAATCGTCTCTGCATAACTGTATTCCACTGACTTCCGGTTTCTTCTGCAGCAGTCATACCAGTTTCCTGTTTGTTGGCGTGTGCTGTTGAGAACGGCATATTTGTCGCAGTCCAAGATAAATCTTGCAGGCATCGTGAAAAATATGCCATTGTCAGTAGCACACGCCAACAAACAGGAAACCGGTATGACTGCTGCAGTAGAAACCGGAAGTCAGTGGACTACAGTTATGCAGAGTCTGCTGTGTCTGTAGGGATGTTCGGCCAAGCCGGAGGTAACAAGGGGACTCGATCCAATAATCCCCGTGTTGGTTGGCAACGGAATAGACCACTATGCTACCCAGATGCCCCCTATTTTTGTCATTTCTCAATTAAAGCTGCAAACGCAAAGTTTGGGGTTTTGTTGACGTTGCACAAATGTGGACAAGTCAAGAGTCTTTTGGAGAGGAAAGACTTCATCATCACAGACATCTGCAGTCACCCTCTGGTCGCTCATGCATTTGTTTTGAAGAGAAGAGAGAGATGTAGCGGTATGTGGAAAAACAGCGGTGAGGTCATATATTTCGAGTTGGGGCCATGTGTCCCGTCTCTGTGCTGCAGCTCATTTTGTCAGATGTTGCAGGGAATCAGACCCGGGGACCCGCACTTGGAACTGTTATATAGCCGTATATAATCTTCTCAGTAAGCGTCTCATTTGCTTGTGTCGGTCATATAGACGTATTAAGAGTCAAGCGAGGGGGGTGTCTGGGAAGCATAGCGGTCTATTCCGTTGCCTACCAACATGGCGATCGCCAGTTCGAATCCCCGTGTTACCTCCGGCTTGGTCAGGCGTCCCTACGGACACAATTGGCCGTGTCTGCGGGTGGGAAGCCGGATGTGGGTATGTGTCCTGGTCGCTGCACTAGCGCCTCCTCTGGTCGGTTGGAGTGCCTGTTTCGGGGGGGGGGTAGTGGTGCCTCCTACGCGCTATGTGGCTCTGGCAAAACTCCTCACTGTCAGGTGCAAAGAAGCAGCTGGTGACTCCACATGTTATGGGAGGAGGCATGTGGTAGTCTGCAGCCCTCATCAGAGGGGGTGGAGCAGAGACTGGGACGGCTCTGAAAATAGGGTAATTGGCCGGGTAAGGTTGGGGAGAAAAAGGGGTTAACATCTAAAAAAGAGGTTACAGTGAGACCGATCAGTGGGAAAATCCTTGTAGCAACTTGAAGATGTGATACGGAACCATAAACGTATGAGTTTGTCTTATCTGCCCAAAGCCAAGTCCCCAAGACTACTAGGCTGGACTCCTAACAGTAGCTTTCACATGTGTGTCAGTGGATGTCCATGTAACCCCTGATGTCCATGTAACCCCTGTGTGTCAGTGGATGTCCATGTAACTCCTGATGTCCATGTAACCCCTGTGTGTCAGTGGATGTCCATGTAACTCCTGTGTTTCAGTGGATGTCCATGTAACCCCTGTGTGTCAGTGGATGTCCATGTAACTCCTGTGTGTCAGTGGATGTCCATGTAACTCCTGTGTGTCAGTGGATGTCCATGTAACCCCTGTGTGTCAGTGGATGTCCATGTAACTCCTGATGTCCATGTAACCCCTGATGTCCATGTAACCCCTGTGTGTCAGTGGATGTCCATGTAACTCCTGTGTGTCAGTGGATGTCCATGTAACTCCTGATGTCCATGTAACCCCTGATGTCCATGTAACCCCTGTGTGTCAGTGGATGTCCATGTAACTCCTGTGTGTCAGTGGATGTCCATGTAACCCCTGATGTCCATGTAACCCCTGTGTTTCAGTGGATGTCCATGTAACTCCTGTGTGTCAGTGGATGTCCATGTAACTCCTGTGTGTCAGTGGATGTCCATGTAACCCCTGTGTGTCAGTGGATGTCCATGTAACTCCTGATGTCCATGTAACCCCTGATGTCCATGTAACCCCTGTGTGTCAGTGGATGTCCATGTAACTCCTGTGTGTCAGTGGATGTCCATGTAACTCCTGTGTGTCAGTGGATGTCCATGTAACTCCTGATGTCCATGTAACCCCTGATGTCCATGTAACCCCTGTGTGTCAGTGGATGTCCATGTAACTCCTGTGTGTCAGTGGATGTCCATGTAACCCCTGTGTGTCAGTGGATGTCCATGTAACCCCTGTGTGTCAGTGGATGTCCATGTAACCCCTGTGTGTCAGTGGATGTCCATGTAACCCCTGTGTGTCAGTGGATGTCCATGTAACCCCTGTGTGTCAGTGGATGTCCAAGTAACTCCTGATGTCCATGTAACCTCTGTGTGTCAGTGGATGTCCATGTAACCCCTGTGTGTCAGTGGATGTCCATGTAACCCCTGTGTGTCAGTGGATGTCCATGTAACCCCTGTGTGTCAGTGGATGTCCATGTAACTCCTGATGTCCATGTAACCTCTGTGTGTCAGTGGATGTCCATGTAACCCCTGTGTGTCAGTGGATGTCCATGTAACCCCTGATGTCCATGTAACCCCTGTGTGTCAGTGGATGTCCATGTAACTCCTGATGTCCATGTAACCCCTGTGTTTCAGTGGATGTCCATGTAACTCCTGTGTGTCAGTGGATGTCCATGTAACCCTTTTGTGTCAGTGGATGTCCATGTAACCCCTGTGTGTCAGTGGATGTCCATGTAACCCCTGTCTGTCAGTGGATGTCCATGTAACTCCTGTGTGTCAGTGGATGTCCATGTAACCCTTTTGTGTCAGTGGATGTCCATGTAACCCCTGATGTCCATGTAACTCCTGTGTGTCAGTGGATGTCCATGTAACCCCTGTGTGTCAGTGGATGTCCATGTAACCCCTGTGTGTCAGTGGATGTCCATGTAACCCCTGTGTGTCAGTGGATGTCCATGTAACCCCTGATGTCCATGTAACCCCTGTGTGTCAGTGGATGTCCATGTAACCCCTGTGTGTCAGTGGATGTCCATGTAACCCCTGTGTGTCAGTGGATGTCCATGTAACCCCTGTGTGTCAGTGGATGTCCATGTAACCCCTGTGTGTCAGTGGATGTCCATGTAACCCCTGTGTGTCAGTGGATGTCCATGTAACTCCTGTGTTTCAGTGGATGTCCATGTAACCCCTGTGTGTCAGTGGATGTCCATGTAACTCCTGTGTGTCAGTGGATGTCCATGTAACTCCTGTGTGTCAGTGGATGTCCATGTAACCCCTGTGTGTCAGTGGATGTCCATGTAACTCCTGATGTCCATGTAACCCCTGATGTCCATGTAACCCCTGTGTGTCAGTGGATGTCCATGTAACTCCTGTGTGTCAGTGGATGTCCATGTAACTCCTGATGTCCATGTAACCCCTGATGTCCATGTAACCCCTGTGTGTCAGTGGATGTCCATGTAACTCCTGTGTGTCAGTGGATGTCCATGTAACCCCTGATGTCCATGTAACCCCTGTGTTTCAGTGGATGTCCATGTAACTCCTGTGTGTCAGTGGATGTCCATGTAACTCCTGTGTGTCAGTGGATGTCCATGTAACCCCTGTGTGTCAGTGGATGTCCATGTAACTCCTGATGTCCATGTAACCCCTGATGTCCATGTAACCCCTGTGTGTCAGTGGATGTCCATGTAACTCCTGTGTGTCAGTGGATGTCCATGTAACTCCTGTGTGTCAGTGGATGTCCATGTAACTCCTGATGTCCATGTAACCCCTGATGTCCATGTAACCCCTGTGTGTCAGTGGATGTCCATGTAACTCCTGTGTGTCAGTGGATGTCCATGTAACCCCTGTGTGTCAGTGGATGTCCATGTAACCCCTGTGTGTCAGTGGATGTCCATGTAACCCCTGTGTGTCAGTGGATGTCCATGTAACCCCTGTGTGTCAGTGGATGTCCATGTAACCCCTGTGTGTCAGTGGATGTCCAAGTAACTCCTGATGTCCATGTAACCTCTGTGTGTCAGTGGATGTCCATGTAACCCCTGTGTGTCAGTGGATGTCCATGTAACCCCTGTGTGTCAGTGGATGTCCATGTAACCCCTGTGTGTCAGTGGATGTCCATGTAACTCCTGATGTCCATGTAACCTCTGTGTGTCAGTGGATGTCCATGTAACCCCTGTGTGTCAGTGGATGTCCATGTAACCCCTGATGTCCATGTAACCCCTGTGTGTCAGTGGATGTCCATGTAACTCCTGATGTCCATGTAACCCCTGTGTTTCAGTGGATGTCCATGTAACTCCTGTGTGTCAGTGGATGTCCATGTAACCCTTTTGTGTCAGTGGATGTCCATGTAACCCCTGTGTGTCAGTGGATGTCCATGTAACCCCTGTCTGTCAGTGGATGTCCATGTAACTCCTGTGTGTCAGTGGATGTCCATGTAACCCTTTTGTGTCAGTGGATGTCCATGTAACCCCTGATGTCCATGTAACTCCTGTGTGTCAGTGGATGTCCATGTAACCCCTGTGTGTCAGTGGATGTCCATGTAACCCCTGTGTGTCAGTGGATGTCCATGTAACCCCTGTGTGTCAGTGGATGTCCATGTAACCCCTGATGTCCATGTAACCCCTGTGTGTCAGTGGATGTCCATGTAACCCCTGTGTGTCAGTGGATGTCCATGTAACCCCTGTGTGTCAGTGGATGTCCATGTAACCCCTGTGTGTCAGTGGATGTCCATGTAACCCCTGTGTGTCAGTGGATGTCCATGTAACCCCTGTGTGTCAGTGGATGTCCATGTAACCCCTGTGTGTCAGTGGATGTCCATGTAACCTCTGTGTGTCAGTGGATGTCCATGTAACCCCTGTGTTTCAGTGGATGTCCATGTAACTCCTGTGTGTCAGTGGATGTCCATGTAACCCCTGATGTCCATGTAACCCCTGTGTGTCAGTGGATGTCCATGTAACCCCTGTGTGTCAGTGGATGTCCATGTAACCCCTGATGTCCATGTAACCCCTGTGTGTCAGTGGATGTCCATGTAACCCCTGATGTCCATGTAACCTCTGTGTGTCAGTGGATGTCCATGTAACCCCTGTGTGTCAGTGGATGTCCATGTAACCCCTGTCTGTCAGTGGATGTCCATGTAACCCCTGATGTCCATGTAACTCCTGTGTGTCAGTGGATGTCCATGTAACCCCTGTGTGTCAGTGGATGTCCATGTAACCCGTGTGTCAGTGGATGTCCATGTAACCCCTGTCTGTCAGTGGATGTCCATGTAACCCCTGTCTGTCAGTGGATGTCCATGTAACCCCTGATGTCCATGTAACTCCTGTGTGTCAGTGGATGTCCATGTAACCCCTGTCTGTCAGTGGATGTCCATGTAACCCCTGATGTCCATGTAACCCCTGTGTGGCAGTGGATGTCCATGTAACCCCTGTGTGTCAGTGGATGTCCATGTAACCCCTGTCTGTCAGTGGATGTCCATGTAACCCCTGTGTGTCAGTGGATGTCCATGTAACCCCTGTGTGTCAGTGGATGTCCATGTAACCCCTGATGTCCATGTAACTCCTGTGTGTCAGTGGATGTCCATGTAACCCCTGTGTGTCAGTGGATGTCCATGTAACCCCTGATGTCCATGTAACCCCTGTGTGTCAGTGGATGTCCATGTAACCCCTGTGTGTCAGTGGATGTCCATGTAACCCCTGATGTCCATGTAACCCCTGTGTGTCAGTGGATGTCCATGTAACCCCTGTGTGTCAGTGGATGTCCATGTAACCCCTGATGTCCATGTAACCCCTGTGTGTCAGTGGATGTCCATGTAACCCCTGTGTGTCAGTGGATGTCCATGTAACCCCTGAGGTCCATGTAACCTCTGTGTGTCAGTGGATGTCCATGTAACCCCTGTGTGTCAGTGGATGTCCATGTAACCCGTGTGTCAGTGGATGTCCATGTAACCCCTGATGTCCATGTAACCCCTGTGTGTCAGTGGATGTCCATGTAACCCCTGATGTCCATGTAACCCCTGTGTGTCAGTGGATGTCCATGTAACCCCTGATGTCCATGTAACCTCTGTGTGTCAGTGGATGTCCATGTAACCCCTGATGTCCATGTAACCCCTGTGTGTCAGTGGATGTCCATGTAACCCCTGATGTCCATGTAACCCCTGTGTGTCAGTGGATGTCCATGTAACCCCTGTGTGTCAGTGGATGTCCATGTAACCCCTGATGTCCATGTAACCCCAGTGTGTCAGTGGATGTCCATGTAACCCCTGATGTCCATGTAACCCCTGTGTGTCAGTGGATGTCCATGTAACCCCTGATGTCCATGTAACCCCAGTGTGTCAGTGGATGTCCATGTAACCCCTGATGTCCATGTAACCCCTGTGTTTCAGTGGATGTCCATGTAACCCCTGTGTGGCAGTGGATGTCCATGTAACCCCTGATGTCCATGTAACCCCTGTGTGTCAGTGGATGTCCATGTAACCCCTGTCTGTCAGTGGATGTCCATGTAACCCCTGTGTGTCAGTGGATGTCCATGTAACCCCTGATGTCCATGTAACTCCTGTGTGTCAGTGGATGTCCATGTAACCCCTGTGTGTCAGTGGATGTCCATGTAACCCCTGTGTGTCAGTGGATGTCCATGTAACCCCTGATGTCCATGTAACCCCTGTGTGTCAGTGGATGTCCATGTAACCCCTGATGTCCATGTAACCCCTGTGTGTCAGTGGATGTCCATGTAACCCCTGTGTGTCAGTGGATGTCCATGTAACCCCTGATGTCCATGTAACCCCTGTGTGTCAGTGGATGTCCATGTAACTCCTGTGTGTCAGTGGATGTCCATGTAACCCCTGTGTGTCAGTGGATGTCCATGTAACCCCTGATGTCCATGTAACCCCTGTGTGTCAGTGGATGTCCATGTAACCCCTGTGTGTCAGTGGATGTCCATGTAACCCCTGATGTCCATGTAACCACTGTGTGTCAGTGGATGTCCATGTAACCCCTGTGTGTCAGTGGATGTCCATGTAACCCCTGATGTCCATGTAACCCCTGTGTGTCAGTGGATGTCCATGTAACCCCTGATGTCCATGTAACCCCTGTGTGTCAGTGGATGTCCATGTAACCCCTGATGTCCATGTAACCCCTGTGTGTCAGTGGATGTCCATGTAACTCCTGTGTGTCAGTGGATGTCCATGTAACCCCTGTGTGTCAGTGGATGTCCATGTAACCCCTGATGTCCATGTAACCCCTGTGTGTCAGTGGATGTCCATGTAACCCCTGTGTGTCAGTGGATGTCCATGTAACCCCTGATGTCCATGTAACCACTGTGTGTCAGTGGATGTCCATGTAACCCCTGTGTGTCAGTGGATGTCCATGTAACCCGTGTGTCAGTGGATGTCCATGTAACCCCTGATGTCCATGTAACCCCTGTGTGTCAGTGGATGTCCATGTAACCCCTGATGTCCATGTAACCCCTGTGTGTCAGTGGATGTCCATGTAACCCCTGATGTCCATGTAACCTCTGTGTGTCAGTGGATGTCCATGTAACCCCTGATGTCCATGTAACCTCTGTGTGTCAGTGGATGTCCATGTAACCCCTGTGTTTCAGTGGATGTCCATGTAACCCCTGTGTGTCAGTGGATGTCCATGTAACCCCTGTGTTTCAGTGGATGTCCATGTAACCCCTGTGTGTCAGTGGATGTCCATGTAACCCCTGATGTCCATGTAACCCCTGTGTGTCAGTGGATGTCCATGTAACCCCTGATGTCCATGTAACCTCTGTGTGTCAGTGGATGTCCATGTAACCCCTGATGTCCATGTAACCCCTGTGTGTCAGTGGATGTCCATGTAACCCCTGATGTCCATGTAACCCCTGTGTGTCAGTGGATGTCCATGTAACCCCTGATGTCCATGTAACCCCAGTGTGTCAGTGGATGTCCATGTAACCCCTGATGTCCATGTAACCCCTGTGTGTCAGTGGATGTCCATGTAACCCCTGATGTCCATGTAACCCCAGTGTGTCAGTGGATGTCCATGTAACCCCTGATGTCCATGTAACCCCTGTGTGTCAGTGGACGTCCATGTAACTCCTGTGTTGTATCCTTACAGATCTGGAGGAAGCGCTCAGAAGAAGCCTTCTGGATTTCTGAGTTGTTTGGCACTTGTTGGTGTTAAAGTGTTGCTGAAGAGGTTGTGTTGAGGTATTGTTTGTTTCTGTTCATGCTGTTATACAAATTAAAAATAAATGAGCTCTTTCGGCCTGTCTTCTGTGTGATGGAGCTGGAACTGTCGAGCACCCCGGGCCACAAGGCCTGTCGCTGGCGCTCAATATGTGGACACAACCTGAGTCACAGTTGTTGGATCCCAGGCCCAGAAGAACCCAGAAGAACCCAGGAGGACCCAGGGGGCCTGTTGGCGTGGCTGTTGACGCCCACGCTGTTCTCAAGACACGCAACCAGCTGGCTGGTATGTCAACACATACGTGCTAAACATGGAATCAGTGACGCTGCAAGATGCCAGAGTGCATGAACACTTCATACCTTCCTCAGCCGGAGCTCTGCTGCATGGCTGTCTCCTAATCTGGTTTAAGATGACACACACGGGTCCTCGCATAGCTTCTAATGTAGCCGACAGTAATTGTTGTCGGAGCCGATGATGAACTTCAGTGTGCAGGACTCGTGTCGGCTCACATGTTCTCGTACCCACGAGGTAAAGGGAGTGCCATAACCTGCCCTGTTATTTTACCACAGTAGTATGAGGAGGGGGGCCGCTGGAGAGAAAATGCCTCCTTGGGGAGAGTGGCTACAGCCAGAGGTGTACCAGGGGTCACCCTAGGGGCTGCTTTTTTTTAATGTACTTTTATTAGGTGTTATTTTAAAGACGTGGCAACTGGACACAAAACACACTAACATGAAAAACAAGCCAAATCAGAGAACAACCACAAGGGGAGGACCCTTCTCTTAAATGAGCAACAACTCCATATAGACCTTCATATAGACACACACACACACAAACCTGTACAAACATAGTGGTGTGTATGAAATCAGGTCTCCTAGTTGACTCATGGGTAAGCCATTTGGACCAGTTGTCATCAAAGATGGCAGTTTGAGTTGTCGGTTTAAATGCTTCTCTCCCCTGTGAACATCTTGTCCACCGAGTCCGTCCACTCGTCTGTGGTCTCGTCTGGCTGCCGTGTCTTTCCTAAGCCGTTTTAGGTCAGTGGCTTAGTGAAATGATCGTTACGGAGCGGATAAACGCGCCATTTTTAGTAGGATGGTTCCTTAGGGTCAGTTATTGGATTTTAGGGTAGGAGCCCCCGGAAAATCTCAATTTAAAATATCAAATTGCAACGCTGTCAATGTCAGTGAAGTATCGGAAAATCCGCCTAGTATTTTTCAGACGATATGCATCATAAAATCATCAAATCACTTCCAAATGTGATAAAGTTGGCCAACTTCTACAGAAATAAAGTCCCCAAACATTAAGTATTATCAACAACACATTTAATGCAATGCATCTTAACGTGAAAACATGGGGTAGAAGTGAGTTACTGTTTATTGTGTCTATCTGTTACAGTTGCATTTGCAAAGAGGTGAGCAGTCCAGATTTCCAGTGCTGCATTTGCAAGAACTACAATCCCCTTTACATGAGCATCTGATGAGCTCTCTGCAAGCTCTGGAGACCTCAGGAATTGTTAGCCAGACTGGCACCCATGATCCCGATTCCTTGGTCCATCCGTAGCTCTCTGGAGAAGGAATGGCTTGGTGGGTTTGTGTACTGGTGGTCCAGATGCCTGCTTGGTAGACTGCCCGTTTCACGTGCTGGAGGAGTGCATTCTGGGTAGGAGGTAGTTTCTCCATTGTTCTATTTTCTTCCCAGAAGAGTTCTTTTCTTCTTTGGTTACTTGAGTTCGAAGGACTGGATTTGTCATACAGGATGACAGTCAATCTTTCAAGCTCACTGAACTGCTGGCTAGCTACGTTTAGTTGCTGGAAGGGATGCTTTGCCAGGTCGATGAATGTTTCTGTGGCAGCATCATAAGCTTGCCAGGCCCGCCAAGCTGACTTTTTACCTTTTCCATTGAAGGCAGATGTAGTGTCACAGCCGGAATACGCATGAAACATAGGCAGAGACTGGATTTAGGTTCCCCCAGGCTTTTGCACATGCTGTTGATGTGGTAAAATCTGTACTTTTTGCCCATCCCAAAAGCCACCCAGATGTCAGTCAGGGGTTGAATTGCCAGTAAATCATGACACAAGCCTGTAAGGATGACGATGACATCAGTGTCCACAGTGCGCACAAGGACAGTTTTCGCTCCATGCTCCAGTGCATGTTGTACATGGACCACAATCCTAGTGTCAGCCTCCTCGTGATTGCGAGAGTTCATTGTGCTACCGGACCCAAAAGACGACACAGCTTGCCCTGATGTGACATGCAAAGCTTTGGTTTGTGGCCAGCTGAACAGTTCAATCTTGGATGTCAAAAAGTCAAACAGCTCCTTCTTATTGCTTGGATCACGGAGAAAATCCATCCAATTTCCGGGCAGCTTTGTCGGGCCTGACACTTTTCTGCGAAAAACCTTGTCCTCTCTTTTCGCGGGTGGACTCCTTCAAACTGTCTGGGATGTATGTGTCCCATACAATATCCAGCCGCTTGGTATTATGTAGCTGCTTCTGTAAGTAAGGGATGAAAACCTCATCTGCATAGGTATCAAATGTGGTCACTCTCACAGTGGGCAGGCAGTGGACAATGACTGCTCCATCAAGGACTTGGCAGTCATAGGTTGAGGGTGGCTCTGGTTGCCCTGGGTGCTCAAGACATTGCAGCAGGTCAGATTTGGTGCTGGTCAGATGAAGTTTCAAGGGACATCTTAAAGGTTCAGCGGTGTCCTTCTGGCAAATGATACAGCGATCCCAGTTCAGTTCCATGTTGAGGCCTCACAAACTGTCACTGCCAAAATATTGGAACCAATTAATCTTGATAGTGCAACAAACTGAGCTTTTACTGTGGTCTGTTTAATAACATAAATTGTTCATGTAGTATTATATGATTTACCTGAGTTGTGTTCACTTTTGATTGCAGCTCTGCATTATAATCATGCTGAGATGTGGCTCTCTTGTAGAGTCCAGTTTCATGTTGTGAACTCACAAACTGTCACACAAGTAATGGAACAAATTGATCAAGGTAATGCAATTAAATTAGTGTTTGCTGTTTTGCATCATACAGCTTATTGTTAATGAATTGCTATTGTATCTACCTGAATTAGAACTTGTTTTGTTTCAGCCCTGTGTGAGGCTCTAGGCTGCGTTATAAGCATGCTGAGCTATAGCTTTCTGGCAGAGTTCAGAATCATGTTGAGGTTTCACTGTCACAGAAACAATGGAACAAATTAAAAGCCATTCTGGCAAAAGCCATGTACTTCAAATAAATATATCAAAACTAGATTTAAGTAAATAACTTTTAAGGTGGATACACAGCAACTATTCCAGATTGCACCAGCTAACATTTTTGATAAGCCCTAGCCAGTTGCTAGCTGAAAAACAGACCTCTGTGCTAGCATTAGCTGTTTAATGGAGATAGCTTAGCTAATCATCTTTACTTCCATATGCTCATTTAGCAACATACAGCACATTTTCATTGATTACTATTATGATTTTTACCTGAATTGCACTTGTTTGGTTGCAGCTCTGTGTGAGACTGTGTTGCATTGAGACACTGCTGAGATGTGATGAGTTATGGAGGGAAACTCATTTTGACAGTTGAGCTTATTTTGTGTAGCGCCATCTGGTGGTCTGAATGTATAGTGACACAGTATTTGTATATTTGAACAACTTGATGCTAAAATCTAAAACAAAAATTAAAGAGATAACACTCTCCATGATGAACAGGGCATTTTTCTCACTTTTTTTGAGTTCCCGCCTATTGTGTGCAGGGCTATATGGAAGATGTACAGGCACCAGGTGTCTTTGTACTCCATTTTACACATCATTAGGGGGGGGTTTAATAATCAGGGGACAATTAAAAATCAGTTTCAACTTCTTTTGTGTGCAATAAATAACACTTTATCATCAATGTCCTCTTTATGACTCAGAAAAGATTTTTTTTGGAATACAAGAACAACTTTTGTGTTCTGTATGGGTATTTTCACTATTTTTGTGGGGCTCCTACCCTAAAATCCTTTAGTTGGTCCTAGAGACGCCTCGCGCAGAAGTTGGTGCTTTTATCCGCTGCGCCCTACTATGTGCGCTAACCCTCTGCACTATTTCCTGGTCAAGGCCTTTTTGCGAGCCACTAGTAAGTATTTATCGCCGCAGGGTGGCGCTGTTCCAGGTCACCAAGGTGCAGGGTTTTCAAATTAAAACTGGATCCTCGTCTTACAAGCTGCCTCCAGGACACCGCGGAGGGCTTCTCTCCAAAACGGAGCGTCGGAGGGAGGAGTCCAGAAAGGGGCTCTTGTCTGGACACCGTCAGATGAAATGTAGTGTGGAAGTCGCGTCTGCTCGGGCCGCGGTGAAAGACGCCAACTCCCACAAGGCTTTGCGCCGCTGACCAAGCGTGAGCAGCGCGTTGCTCCGCGCGGTCGCGCTGTGTGACGGGACGCCTCTGCAGGCCGCAGGCTGCAGGCTGCAGGCCGCAGGCGGGGCTTTGCTCCGCAGCGGTCTGGGTGGAAGCAACGTGGCCTTGCTTTGCCTGGCTTTAGTCCAGACAACTCTCACTAGTCTGGACTTGAAGTACTGACAAATGTAAGAACCGAGTCCACCGGACACAGGCAGGCGGGTGCCGGGTTGGCCCAAGTTAAACAGAAACTGGACTCGTTTTCTAGACGGTTTCCTCGGAAATTCTGCAAGGTCCAGAACGTTTGTTGAAACCGAACTAAAGTGGTGAATCTCGTGTAAAGACCGCTACCGGTCTTCAGCCTGCCCTCTGCTGCTCCGACTACCCCCGTCTAACCGCCCTCACTGGGGTGTTTAATGAGGCTCCCCCCCCCCCACCGACCCGTCCTCCTCCACAGCTGGTGTTGAGGTGCCCTGCCAGACGTCACAAGTGAAGCCCCGGTGTGTCACGGTACCCTGGTGGGTTTCCAGGACCTGGTGGGGTCCGCGGAAACCCAGTATGCTCACATAACAACAGGACACCTGCAGCTGGACCGAAGGACTGGAGGACCTGGTCCTCCTGCAAGACGCTGGGTCTGCCAGAGCTCATACCGGCCTCATCTGTGCAGGCCCCTTCAGCTCGGGGCCCCCATGGGGGTCCAGGCTGCTCCCCTCCCCTTCCGCCCACTCGCACCAATATGGCACATATAATACTGCACAAATATAGAACCCGACACAACCACATGTTCAGGTCCGCACATTTTGCAAGAATGCCCCCCCCCCCCATCTTACCCCTCCCCCCCATCTCGCCCCTTTCCCGTTTTTACTTCCTTGCCATTGGCTCTTGGCGTCGCGCGTGCAGCGATTCTGTAGTCGCGGCTCGCGGCAATACGCCTGGTTTCTCCAGCAGAGCTATCGATCCTGTCAATCATAACAATAATCATAATAACCATAATCATAATAATAACACTAATCATAATAACCATAATCATAATAATAACAATAATCATAATAATCATAATCATAACAATAATCATAATAACCATAATCATAATAATAGCAATAATCATAATAACCATAATAATAACAATAATCATAATAACCATAATCATAATAATAACAATAATCATAATAATCATAATAATCAGGATAATAATGACTCCAGTAATGGCTGCAGGGAAGCAAGACGACCGTAACGTGGGCAACACTGCGTTTGTTTGTCTTTTCTTTACTGATCTTATCGTTTCTGCCCCCCCTCCCCTCCCCCCTCCCCCCCGGCATTTATGTTCTCGATTGTTCCGGAATGTTCGGGAGTTCATAAATGTTGCTATAAAAGAAAAAAAGACGCCCCCCCCCAAAAAAACAACAACACAACAAACAAACAAACAAACGTGCGGTTTCCCTGCACGCTGCACGTGTCAACTCCTGGCTGACCCACGCGGAAACCACCCGACAGTCTCGGGAAGGAACAGCAGCCCTCCGGACCTCCCCCCCTCCCCCCCCCCCCCAGGCGCCGGTGAGGAAGTCCCGGCCCATGTTAGGAGATGTTTACCCAGAGGGGCCAGCCGGACGGACGGAGTCCCACCACCCTCCGGTGTCCGCCCGAGACCGAGACCGAGAGCGACTCGGAGTGTGCAGACTTCACATCCCGCCATGGCGCAGGCCAAGATACAGGCGAAGATGGGCGAGTCCCTCAGCAGCAAGTTCAGCAGGACCCTGTCCATGGCCGACCGCTCCGGACGACTTGTGGACAGTTTGGACCAGCTGGAGACGCGGTAAGTCAGCGGCGGCCGCCGGGCCTCCCTGCCCCGCTGCCCCGGGACCCGCCGGACCCGGAGCCCGCGGTGCCGAGTCCAAGGGGGGTTTGACGCAAGACTAGCGTGCAAATGAAGGACTCGAGGGGGTCCCGGCGCAGAGGTCCGGAGGACGAGTCAGGAAGGACACGGGGGGCCACGTGGTCGACGCGTGTTTGGGAACCGCGTGCCAGAGAGCGTGTCGAATTGCTAATGATCGGTGCATGTCAGTAACGAGGCCCGTTATCGGCTTTATTAATTAATAAGACGGGTGCGCGTGTTGGCGAACGACGTCGTCGCTTAATTGGCCTTTGTGTGTGTCTTTGTGTGTGTCTTTGTGTGTGTCCTTGTGTGTGTCCGTGCAGGGTGGAGGCTTTACGCGAGACCGCCACGGCGATAGAGCAGGAGAAGGAGAGCATCCTGGAAATGATCCAGTCTGTGCAGAACAGTCAAGAAATGCGCAGCATCTGCGCCGGTGCGTCCCCCCCTCCCCTCTCCCCCCCCCCGCACGCGATAAGGGGTTTGTGTTGTCTGAAGACGTCGCGAGCCTCACTGTGCGCGTTCTCTTTTGCAGGGGAGCGCGAGGAGCTGACGCTGACCGCTAACCGCCTGATGGGCCGGACGCTGGCCGTGGAGGTGTCGGTGGGGACGCCGAGGAACCCCCAGCAGCAGGACGCCCTGCGCAAGGCCACGTCGATCATCGACGAGCTGGTGGGCAAGCTGCTGGACGACATGGACGCCGGCCGGCGGCGGCTGACGGCCATGCACGCGGCGTGCGTGACGGAGGCGCCGCCCTGCGCCGTCGACCAGAAGTTCCAGGCGGTGGTCATCGGCTGCGCCTTGGAGGACCAGAAGAGGATCAAGCGCAGGCTGGAGACGCTCCTGAGGAACGTCGGGAACGCCGAGCAAACCATCAAACTCATGGATAACCAGAAGCCGGATGAACGCCGAGACACCAACGGCGGTGAGCAGTGAGAGTGGGGGGGCTGGACGGGTGGTGTTCGGGGGGGGGGGGTGGAGCAAGGCGGACCACACCCCGAGAAGCTCAGCACCGCTGCAGACGGAGCTCCGCGTGATGGACTGCCGTCCGAAGGGTGGTTGGTGTTTGCATGATGACATGAAATATAAAAGATGCTCCCACACGGGACTTGGACTCTGGTTGTGGTTTATCCGGCTCCGGTTGTGTGTATTCCTGTTGCAGACAAGTTGAAACTCGGGGAGGGGGACAACAAGTTCCCTTCATTAAATACTGACCAGTAACCAGCTGATCCTCCAGTGTATGGGGGGGGGGGGTACGTCACCCTCTCACCGGTCTGTACTGGTTAGGTACCTGCTAAAAGCTGGTGTGGCTGGAGAAGGAGGTTCTCTGACGTCTGTGTTGATCAGGGCAGTTGAGGATGGGCGTCCTTGCCTGCCCAGGTGTTGCTTCCCTTCCTCTGCAAAACTGCCACATGGGGAAGACCACGTGGCAAGGGTGGGGGCGGTGGACACGGTAAACAAACACCGGTTTACGAGAGGCTTCACAAATTATTCCAAACATGTTGGTTCGAAATGTTCCGTTTGTCTGAACAATCATGGCGGGGGGTGTGAAGGACACAAGCCTCGAGCCACCGACCCTCCTCCCCCTGACCACCCGTTGATCACCTGCAGATGGAGGCCAGTAAACTGACAACATGTGAGGGGGAGAAATGTGGTCTTGTGATTCCCTACAGGGGCAGCGCAGTGGTCAGCGCGGTCGCCTCACAGCAAGAAGGTCGTGGGTTCGAGCCCCGGGGTAGTCCAACCTTGGGGGTCGTCCCGGGTCGTCCTCTGTGTGGAGTTTGCATGTTCTCCCCGTGTCTGTGTGGGTTTCCTCCGGGGGCTCCGGTTTCCTCCCACAGTCCAAAGACATGTAGGTCAGGTGAATCACCCGTACTAAACTATCCCTAGGTGTGTCTGTGTAGTAGTACTAGTAGTAGTAGTAGTAGTAGTAGTAGTAGTAGTAGTAGTAGCTCTCCCTGGGTCAACCACAAGTTCTTCAGTTTTGCTGCTATTCAGTTCCAGATCGTTATTGCTTCACCAGTTGACGAGAGGAGACCTCCTTTCTATAAGCTGTCTCATCATGACAGGGAATCAGTCCCACCGTGTTGTATCATCAGCAAACTCAGATCATTTTCAGTGTCAAGAGTTTGAAACGCACTCATTATGAGCAGAACAGAGGAGAGGGGACACACCCCTGAGGAGCACCTGAGCTAATGGGCAATGAATCTGAAGATCTTTAGTTGAATTTGACAACCTGTGTTCTGCCCAGTAGAAAGTCCAAGACCTGGAGACAGAGACTGATGGAGACCTAGCTGCAAAAGTGTTGTTAGGGTATTACTGTATTAAAAGCTGAGCTATAGTCAATGAACAGTACCCGAGCTTAGGTGGCAGGGGCCTCTGGATGCTGCAAGATGGAGTGGGAACAGCGAGATACACCCCCGTTATCCACTGACCTACTGGCCCTGTACGCAACCTGATCAGCATCTAGCACAGCACTGGACAGATGTTTACATACGATACACCCCAACACTTCCATTACAGATGTTTACATACGATACACCCCAACACTTCCATTACAGATGTTTACATACGATACACCCCAACACTTCCGTTACAGATGTTTACATACGATACACTCCAACACTTCCGTTACAGATGTTTACATACGATACACCCCAACACTTCCATTACAGATGTTTACATACGATACACCCCAACACTTCCGTTACAGATGTTTACATACGATACACCCCAACACTTCCATTACAGATGTTTACATACGATACACCCCAACACTTCCATTACAGATGTTTACATACGATACACTCCAACACTTCCATTACAGATGTTTACATACGATACACCCCAACACTTCCGTTACAGATGTTTACATACGATACACCCCAACACTTCCGTTACAGATGTTTACATACGACACACTCCAACACTTCCGTTACAGATGTTTACATACGATACACCCCAACACTTCCATTACAGATGTTTACATACGATACACCCCAACACTTCCATTACAGATGTTTACATACGATACACCCCAACACTTCCGTTACAGATGTTTACATACGATACACTCCAACACTTCCATTACAGATGTTTACATACGATACACCCCAACACTTCCATTACAACAGATGTTAAGGAGAAGGGCCTGTAGTCATTTAAACAGCTAACAACGGGCTTCTTAGGTGGCACAGGTATTAGTACTGCAGATGTTTGGGTTTTTTTATATATACATTTGTTTCTAGTTTATCCCCTTATCCCACCCGATTAACCCAGTGGCATATGGCCGGGACTCTTGTCGAATAACTCCCCTGGCTCACGTTTCCACAGGAAGGAGATAACACCAGCTTCCTTCCAGTAACACCAGCTTCCTTCAAACAGGCTGAGGCCTCGCTGGGATTGCATGACCTTCAGGCCGGGAAGGAGACGTAGGGGGAATGCTTTCGGTTGCTTGGCTGCAGACGCCCGGATGGGCCAGAGGGGTCGCTGGAGAACGACAAGTCCCCGAACACTACACCGATCTCCACCCACTATCCCTCGGGTAAGGGTGGCGTAATGAATGCCTTAACCCGTGGACGCTCTGGCCGTGACCGGTTACGGCGAGTCTGGGATTCGAACCTCCCAGCCACAGTACTGCAGATTTAAAGCAGGCTGGTACTTTACACTGGTCGATAGACCAATTAAAAATACAAGTCAGAACAGAGGCAAGTTCAGCAGCACGCCATTTTAAGGTGGCTGAGAACACCAGATCAGGGCCTGCAGCTTTCCTGCTGTTCCAACTGCACAGCAGACACCTGACCTCATGGTCTCCAGTTACAAAAGGTGGACTCAGGGGGGGCTTCCACTTCAGACAGACTCTGTTGGCAGGTTGAGGTTTTCTCAGAATGACAGTAGAATTCAGGAAGTTCATCAGGGAGCTTGGGGGTCGTCATCATTACAGGCCGAGTGTTTGTCCTTATAGTTGGTAATTTTCCACAGTCCCTGCCCCACACCTTTAGGATAATAACAAATATGTCCTATATCGCCCTGTGATGGACTGGCGGCCTGTCCAGGGTGTCTCCCCGCCTGCCGCCCAATGACTGCTGGGATAGGCTCCAGCATCGCTGCGACCCTGAGTAGGATAAGTGGTTTGGATGATGGATGGATAAAAAGCAGACAGGCAGAGCAACACCATGTCGCCGTGGCATGTCACCTCCTGAAGTTGACGCTTGTTGTGTTGTGTTGTGTTGTAAATTAATGGAGGCTGTTGTCTGACGCTCCAAGAGTACAATTTCCTGAGTTTTTGTATAAATGAGTATATTTGAGGCCCACACACCTCAGACGCTACAGTATTAACAACTTAATCTGGACCACATGTAAACACTTGTCTTTAGGAATCGCGCTTAATTCGTTAAAAAGGCCTGTAGTCAGTTTGAACCCGCCTGTGTTCAGCTATATGATTACACAGTAAAATATCCAGGACTTCGACAGGTCTCACAACTACAGCAGCCCATCAGATCAGCCCTGCTGTCATGTCAGGACAGGAGGACCAAGGAACTGCCCCTGAAACCAGAATCGGGCCGCTCTACCAAACTGAACAACCCGCCCAAAAAGGGCAGCTGTCAGGGAAGTGGCTATAATGGAAGAAACTGCGGTCCAGAGTTGGACAATCTCCTCGGTACGTCACAAATTCAGCCTCTTTAGGAAACTGGCTTGAAGGGAGCCACTTCTAAGCAAGGCCAACAGTAAGTCACGCCTGGAGTTTTCCAGAAGCCATTTGGCAAAATCTGAGACCTTCTGAAAGAACATTTTGTGGTCTGATGAGACTAACGTTGAGCTCTTTGGACTGTAAAACAGCGCCGTGTTTAATGCAAGCCAAACCACAACATCCAGCGACCGTCTTGTACAGGACGCATGGCTGTACAAATGGGAAGGTGTTACGGTCAGCGAGAGACTTGTGTTTAGGACAGATTTATATCCCGGCAGCACAGTGAGGCAGAACACGCAGCCAAAACTTCTACCTAACGGCTTTCAAATTAAAGTTTACATTTGAAGTTTGAGGTTCCAGAATGGCCCAAAGCCCAATGGGTTCAAATCCCGTTGAAAACCTGCGGTACAACCTGAGAATTGCTGTCCATCGACGCTTTCCGTACAACTTCAGAACAAAATCAGATTGAACAAATCTACATGGAGGAAAAGCGAACGTTCCAAAACACAACGTTGCTGAGAAAACACTTGTTTACAAAGTTTGGACTCTGGGCAGGGAATAGTTTTGTAAGTAGTTCATTTTAAAAGAAAGTTGTTAAATGAAAATAGCATTTGCTTCACCAACGTGTTGAATTTGTTGGAGAGAAATAATTTCAATGCATACAAATTTGGAAGCGAAACGGGAACAAAGTTTGGAAAAGTTCAAGGGGGATATTTTCTAGAGGTGAGCCTCAGAACTCGCTCATGTTACAAGCTACTGACAAGGGACAAAAACACTGAACAGAAACAAATGAATAGAAAAGCTCATTTTGCTGCCTTTTGGCGAGAACAATGCAATTGTCTCTCATCTCATCTCATCTTCAGCCGCTTGCCCGGGGTCGGGTCGCGGTGGCAGCAAGCTAAGGAGGGCACTCCAGACATCTCTCCCCCCAGCAACACCCTCCAGCAACTCCTGGGGGACTCCAAGGCGCTCCCAGGCCAGACCGGACATGCAGTCCCTCCCTGGGTCCACCCCGGGGTCTCCTCCCAGTTGGTCATCCTGGACCAGTCTGCGATGCCGGAAGTCAACACGCCCCGGCCCCTGCCTTTGCTTGCTGCCTGGCCTACACTGCATCCTACCCCAATGCTCACCCCCATGGGTGGTGGGTCCACGAGGTGGTGACTGCGTGTTGTTTTTTCAGGCTAGGCCTGACTGGGCCCCATGGGCCAAGGCCCGGCCACCAGACGCTCGCTGGCGAGCTCCCTTCCGAGGTCTGGCTCCAGGAGGGGGCCCCGGTTTCCCTTTTCCGGGCGAGGTGCTGTAGCTCTGCTGTTGTAACTTCGATGGGCTTCTTGGGAATTGCTCTTAGTCTGGCCCCTCCCGTGGGAACAATTTGCCTTGGGAGACCCTACCAGGAGCTACCGCCTCTGACAACACAGTTCCCAGGATCACCAGGACACTCAAACCCCTCCACCAGGTGGCGATGCCTGGAGGGGACGTTTTAACACAATGCAATTGTACCATACTAAATGTCTGCTACTGAAATGTGGCTACGGCCTCATAACTCATCCTAAAATCAACATATGTGGTGATCACTGTTGTCACCATGGAGCAGGAACATGTGGCCAACACGCCTCAAGTGAAAATATCTGCAGAGCTCTAACAGGATACCTGAGCCGTTCAATGTCCCGCTGCAGTCTTCTTCATTTTGCCCACTATGCTGAAAGAGTTTATCAGCTGTTTTTCCTGAACGGCTTTGAAACGGAGGTTTATTTTGGCTCATCAAACCTCCGAAAGAACTGAACTTTGGTAATTACACACTGGATACAGAAGAAAAAACAAGTTTATTCACGTCAGGTTACCACCAGACAACTTCTCAACAAAACACCAGCTGTACAGATGTGTACAGATGTGTGGCACACCTTACGTTGAAATACACTTATGACCATTTAATACAATAAAAACTAAACTTGAGACTATCTGTAGTCAGATGTCATCTCAGAATAACTTTATTTACAGTCGTACAGGGCGGTGGTGTGAACTGGTGTATGAAGGCATCTGTGAAACGGTACAGTAGCAAGACAAGAGGTTTAAACACCTGAGTGACGGCACTTACACATGGCGAACTTCATGTATTTAAACACAAGCCATGATGAGGAGACGACATGTTCCACCCCGCTGATAAAGTGCACTACATCCATACGAGAAAGAAAAGAAGAAGGCAAAGTAAACACGTTGCTAGAGAGGAAAAGAAAGCTTGAGAAATAAAGATTAGTTCACCACATTTACTGTACAGGCAGTAGCAGGAAGAGAAGCGACCGTCCCTCAGTGGAGGAGGATGTAAACAGACAAGGCGTTGTGGAGTAGTACCATGTTCAACATTCACTGATGTCAAAAAAAAAAAAAAATCACAAAGTAAAAGACATGCATGCAATGCAGTTAATGTGCACTAAAAAAAGATCAGTAAACACAGCGGACCAGGTGAAGCTTGCACAAGTTCTGAATAACGTCCTGCGTCTACACCAGCGGACTTGCTGTAAACCAGCGGTGTCACTGTAAACCCTCTGTGTCACTGTAAACCAGCGGTGTCGCTGTAAACCAGCGGGCTTGCTGTAAACTAGCGGTGTCACTGTAAACCAGCGGTGTCACTGTAAACCAGCGGTGTCACTGTAAACCAGCTGTGTCACTGTAAACCAGCGGGCTTGCTGTAAACCAGCGGTGTCACTGTAAACCCTCTGTGTCACTGTAAACCAGCGGGCTTGCTGTAAACCAGCGGGCTTGCTGTAAACCAGCGGTGTCACTGTAAACCAGCGGTGTCACTGTAAACCAGCTGTGTCACTGTAAACCAGCGGGCTTGCTGTAAACCAGCGGTGTCACTGTAAACCCTCTGTGTCACTGTAAACCAGCGGGCTTGCTGTAAACCAGCGGGCTTGCTGTAAACCAGCGGTGTCACTGTAAACCAGCGGTGTCACTGTAAACCAGCGGGCTTGCTGTAAACCAGTGGTGTCACTGTAAACCAGCTGTGTCACTGTAAACCCTCTGTGTCACTGTAAACCAGCGGGCTTGCTGTAAACCAGTGGTGTCGCTGTAAACCAGCGGGCTTGCTGTAAACCAGCGGTGTCACTGTAAACCAGCGGGCTTGCTGTAAACCAGCGGTGTCACTGTAAACCCTCTGTGTCACTGTAAACCAGCGGGCTTGCTGTAAACCAGCGGTGTCACTGTAAACCAGCGGGCTTGCTGTAAACCAGTGGTGTCACTGTAAACCAGCTGTGTCACTGTAAACCCTCTGTGTCACTGTAAACCAGTGGTGTCGCTGTAAACCAGCGGGCTTGCTGTAAACCAGCGGTGTCACTGTAAACCAGCGGTGTCACTGTAAACCCTCTGTGTCACTGTAAACCAGCGGGCTTGCTGTAAACCAGCGGGCTTGCTGTAAACCAGCGGTGTCACTGTAAACCCTCTGTGTCACTGTAAACCAGCGGGCTTGCTGTAAACCAGCGGGCTTGCTGTAAACCAGCGGTGTCACTGTAAACCCTCTGTGTCACTGTAAACCAGCGGGCTTGCTGTAAACCAGCGGTGTCACTGTAAACCCTCTGTGTCACTGTAAACCAGCGGGCTTGCTGTAAACCAGAGGTGTCACTGTAAACCCTCTGTGTCACTGTAAACCAGCGGGCTTGCTGTAAACCAGCGGTGTCACTGTAAACCAGCGGTGTCACTGTAAACCAGCGGTGTCACTGTAAACCAGCGGGCTTGCTGTCAACTAGCGGTGTCACTGTAAACCAGTGGTGTCACTGTAAACCAGCTGTGTCACTGTAAACCCTCTGTGTCACTGTAAACCAGCTGTGTCACTGTAAACCAGCGGTGTCACTGTAAACCAGCTGTGTCACTGTAAACCAGCGGTGTCACTGTAAACCAGCGGTGTCACTGTAAACCAGCGGGCTTGCTGTAAACCAGCGGTGTCACTGTAAACCAGCGGTGTCACTGTAAACCAGCGGTGTCACTGTAAACCAGCGGGCTTGCTGTAAACCAGTGGTGTCACTGTAAACCAGCTGTGTCACTGTAAACCCTCTGTGTCACTGTAAACCAGCTGTGTCACTGTAAACCAGCTGTGTCACTGTAAACCAGGGTCCAGAGAAATTCAAAAACAGATTCAAAACATTTTAGGGCTTTAAATCATGCATGAACTTATTATATAATGTGCACTATACTTATACAAAGTGCTTTAATCTGCAAGAATTTACAATGCCAATAACTGCACAAAAGAACATGTTGAGTGAAAGATTACTTCGACATCATCAGTTCTGACAACAGCTTCTGATTTGCACACTGGAGCAGATAAAACCAACCACCATGAGCACGATGACAAATAAATTCAGACTATAGCAGATGAACAATGTCAAAGCATAATGACGGGGACACAAGGCACAGACAAGGCATCATGTATGAGGACCCCCCCTCCACCCCCATGTCATGTATGAGGACCCCCCTCCGTCCCCACGTGTCAACAGTACCCCATCACCAGCAGCTCAAGTAAGAACTTGTTTTCTTTGCAGACATCCATCCATCCATCAATCAATCATCCAAGCTGCTTATCCTGCTCTCAGGGATGCTGGAGCCTATCCCAGCAGTCATTGGATGGCAGGCGGGGAGACACCCTGGACAGGCCACCAGGCCATCACAGGGCCAACCGACACACACACACACACACACACACACACACACACACACACACACACACACACACACACAAAGGGGCAATTCAGTATGGCCGAGTCACCTGACCTACATGTCTTTGGACTGTGGGAGGAAACCGGAGCCCCCGGAGGAAACCCACGCAGACATGGGGAGAACATGCAAACTCCACACAGAGGACGACCCGGCATGACCCCCAAGGTTGGACTACCCCGGGGCTCGAACTCAGGACCTTCTTGCTGTGAGGCGACCGTGCTAACCACTGCGCCACTGTGCCGCCCATCTCCTGGACAAACATAAACACTTCATGCCATTTGGGAGAAGCGTACAGGTTAGCTAGTGGTGGTGCATGTTTTGTAAGTAAGTAAAGGTTTAGTGCTGTGATGGATATCAAAACTATGAGGACACATGGCGGCCTGTCCAGGGTGTCTCCCCGCCTGCCGCCCAATGACTGCTGGGATAGGCTCCAGCATCCCCGCGACCCTGAGAGCAGGATAAGTGGTCCGGATAATGGATGGAAGAAGGGCACATGAATCCCACGTCTTTTCAGTCATGGTACAATCTTTTCACCGGGCCCCACCTTCATGTTGTTTGGTCCAACAGAGCAGGAGGACATTCGGCATCAGAAATAATTGACACCATTTCACAAATTACTGAAAAAAAAAAGTGTAACCATGTTTAGTATTTGATAGGTCACTGGTGTACTGAGACTAAAAAGATTTCATCCATTTACACTTGGACTACGTGTGTCAGGCCAACGTCTGGGCAGAGGAAGGACACACAGCAGTATGTGAACTGTAACCCGCAAAAATACACCACTACGGTCGACTGTGATGTGAGGTACTACAGTTTACATAAATCCAGACTGAAATATCAAACACACACTGCAGATATAAATCACACAAAAACTAAATCATGGGGTTAACCAGTATGGAGTGTGGGCAGACATGTTTTGTGAAAATGCTTGTTGAGATCTGCTTCTTCTATTGATTTCATGTTACATCCAACCACTGCACCCATGACATCTTACACCCACGACATCTTACACCCACGACATCTTGCACCCGTGACATCTTGCACCCACTACATCTTGCACCCACGATATCTTACACCCACTACATCTTGCACCCACTACATCTTGCACCCACGATATCTTACACCCACTACATCTTGCACCCATGACATCTTGCACCCACTACATCTTGCACCCACGACATCTTACACCCGTGACATCTTACACCCACTACATCTTACACCCACGACATCTTGCACCCACTACATCTTGCACCCACGACATCTTACACCTGTGACATCTTACACCCATGACATCTTACACCCAGGACATCTTACACCCAGGACATCTTACACCCACGACATCTTACACCCATGACATCTTACACCCAGGACATCTTACACCCACGACATCTTGCAGCTATCACACAATGAGATGCAATTTGGCACTAAATTGATTTAAATGTGTTAAGCAAAACTTTAGTAACACTGCAAAACACTGTCACAACTCTTATAAAAATACTTTTGCATGAAGAACCAACGATTATCTCATAGTGTTTTGTGCATGACAACAGTATATATTGAACCATATTCTGCTGACGTTTAGAAAAGTATGGTACCAAATAACCTGCGTATCTTCTACAATACAAACATACTGCACGGCTGAGCAGGCGAGCGCAGGCGTGGGCGGCTGGAGAATCATGAAGGTGAACAAAAGGTTTTATGGAGCAAGAGTGTACATCCCTCTCTTGTAAACACTGCAGGCCGGTCCAAACTGCATTTCGCGAAATGAATACTTCAGCCACTAAGGAGAACATCCACCATAAAACAGGACCATTACTCCATGGATGCTGGGCAGCTACGTACCAATCTGACCATCAGCACGTCTCCTCTGAGGCTCACAAGACACCGAGAGACTCGGTTGAAAGATAAATCATACAACATCTCCGACATTAAATGGGAGACTAATACTGTGTAAAAACTGAACCATTTTGAAGGAACCCCCCCCCCCTTTTCTCTCCAATTGTATCTGGCCAATTACCCCACTCCTCCGAGCCATCCCGGCCGCTGCTCCACCCCCTCTGCCGATCCGGGGAGGGCCGCAGACCACCAAGTCTCCTCAGATACATGTGGAGCCGCCAGCCGCTTCCTCTCAGCTGACAGTGAGGAGCCCCTGCCAGGGGGATGCAGCACGTGGGAGGATCACGCCACCCCCCCCCCCCCCCAAACAGGCGCCCCAACAAACCAGAGGAGGCGCTTGTGCAGCGACCAGGACACATACCCCCATTCGGCTTCCCACCCACACACACGGCCAACTGTGTCTGCAGGGATGCCCAACCAAGCCGGAGGTAACACGGGGATTCGAACCAGCGATCCCCGTGTTGGTAGGCAACGGAATAGACTGCCACACCACCCGGATGCAAGGAATTATTAACAAAATTGAACATTCAATGAGTCCACATCAATGTCGATGAAGCTGCTCCGTGTGTTGAATACACCATCAGCTAGCCGTGGCTCTCTGGCAGGTAGGTGTTGGGACAGAGCTTCACATCAGCAAGTGTTGAGAAGCTGTTAACCTACAGCAGTAACTGGTTTCTGTTTTACAGTGGATGTTCTCCTTTGATTCATGTCACAACCTTGCTGCACTTGTTGAATTGTATTACTCATGGCATCCACAATAAAGGATCCAGTGGCTCACAAATACACAGCTTACCACACTATCAGAAGAAAAGTTTTTCCCAATTCCCGTAAGCTTTGGTCTTTTGATGCAACTTCCTCCAAGGCAGACATTTAGGCTTTTAATAACATTACCCGAGGCAGTCTCTGAATCTTCAGGATTCAGTCTACACTAAACTGCAGCTTCCGAAGGGATTTTTACTCTTCTTGGTCCTTTGCTTGTTAGGCCGCAAACTAATGACCTCCCGGCCGTTGCTGGAGCTCTGGTTGGAGACATTACTGCTGGTCGTGTTGAAAACACCTGTGGACAGATGACACTTCTCAATATCCCCTTTTTTTTTTGGATCCCCCCCTCCTTTTTTTTCCTCCCAGTTGTACTTGGCCAATTACCCCACTCTTCCAAGCCATCACGGTCGCTGCTCCACCCCCTCTGCTGATCCGGGGAGGGCTGCAGATTACCACATGCCTCCTCCTGTACATGTGGAGTCGCCAACCACTTCTTTTCACCTGACAGTGAGGAGTTTCACCAGGGGGACGGAGCGTGTGGGAGGATCACGCTATTCCCCCCAGTTCCCCTCTCCCCCGAACAGGTGCCCCGGCCAACCACAGGAGGCGCTAGTGCAGCGACCAGAACACATACCCCCATCCAGCTTCCCACCCATAGACACAGCCAATTTTGTCTGTAGGGACGCCCGACCAAGCCGGAGGTAACATGGGGATTCGAACCGGCGATCCCTGTGTTGGCAGGCAACGGAATAGACTACCACGCCACCCGGACAGCCCTCTTCTCAATACCTTTGTGGGGGAAAAAAATCAATAGGTGATAGTTACTGTGACGAAGAGAGGAACTGTTACCTATTTTATTGCTTGTTGTGTGGACCACTTCAGGCTCTTCCGCTGTTTGCTGTTTGAGTCGTTGAAGGTATTTATCAGCCAGGTACTTGAAAACTAAAAAAAGGACAAAGGACATGATCTTGTTAGATTTCCATATTCTAAGACGTGAATAACTCTTAGAAGACAGAAACCTGTAAAAGTACATTGTCAGTAACTCACCCTCATTGACATTGAGGTCCTCTTTCACCGAAGCCCGATAAAATCTCAACTTTAGTTTCTTGGCCAGAGCCTCCGCCTCCTCACTGCCGGAGGAGAGAATACTGAAAATACTGCTAGGCTACACGACTTCAACAAGACTTTCTGTTACTGTGCCACAGTGTTCTCATTACCATTTTTCTTCATCTTTGGTGTACCGATGCAAGATTTTAGTGCTTATTATGTTGATTTTGTAAGGACTATCAAATCCAGTAATACCACTGTGTTTGGCTTAACAAACATACTTTTTTATAACCGTTTCATCAAGGAGGTCGATTTTGTTCTGTACTAGAACGGTGGGAATATCTCCAACCTCCGTTTCCACCTTCTCCCACCAGTTGCTTATAGCCTCAAAAGACTCCCGGTCTGTGGTAGAAAAGACGAGCACACATGCCTGAGCACCTGAAACACAGAGAAAACCAACCAACCACAAATGTTGAGAGTTCAATCCACTGGTACTTAAAACATATACTTCATATGGTTTATTCTAGTTCATGCTAGGACGTCTTCTGTAAATAAAAACTGAATTCATGCAAAGAAGAATTAGGGATTAAAAGGTGTGCTGTCATATTGCCATACAAAGGCAAACAGCAGTAACTACTGAAGATTGTCCTTTTTGTTTCATTCACTGACACCTATGGAAACAGATGTAATTGTAATGGTAGTGGAGACCCAGAGACCCATTCAAAACAGTCAGTGCTAAGTGCTTTGTCAGCACCTTCCCCACTACAAAAGAAAAAAAAGAAAAAAAACAAAACAAGGCTGAACCTGAATTTTAGCTACTGATGTTGTGTCCAGCAGTCATTGGGTGGCAGGCGGGGAGACACCCTGGACAGGCCGCCGGGCCATCTCAGGGCCAGTTTGAGAACTTATTTAAATTAAAACTTTCCCTTTTATTGAGCAAACTGCATAAAGACTTTGAACGCTGGTCGTTATTGCCCTTGTCTGTATCTGCACGGGTTAATTCAGTAAAGATGAACTCCCTACCAAAATTCTCATACCTTTTTCAGTGTTTACCCATTTTTCTTACACAATCATTTTGTCGCAAAATTGAGAGCTTGGTATCATAACTAGTTCAGTTTTCCACCAAAAGACATCCACAATCCTGGAATTGCAGATTTCTGAGGGATCTTTTTTAAATACACTAGCAACAGAAAATATCAAAAAAGACTTTTTTGATTCCCTGCAAATCTCCAGCATAGTGGCTTTGCAGGTAAAGACAAGGGTTAAGATTCCATACAATGACACAGGTATGTGCTAATAGCAGTGGCTATCCTGCTCTCTGGCTTTGTGGGTTCTTACCACGGTAGTAGGCCTTTGTGATGGCATCAAACTCCTCTTGTCCAGCAGTGTCCCAAAGCATCAATCTAACCTCTTCATCACTGGCTCTAAAACAATAAGCAAGCCATAGGGAGGAAAATGACTAGCACACAATGTTCTACAGCACTGTATGGCAAGACACAGAAAAAAAAAACAAAAAAAAAACCAATCATGGTAGGCTATCCAAGTGTCAAAATATCCTAAATACACTGATAAATAATATTTATCACTGTGGGAACAAAAATACATAGCATAAGTATGGACTCTAGAGCTATTTAGCTACAATACACACGGTTGCTATTGTTAAACTGACGTTAATATTGACACACCTTTTAGGACTGAAGCAAAGTTGCTGCCAGTACGGATTACCTCCCACCATACTACTTCTCAGTGGTTAAACATGAAATTTATTTATTTCTGATTGACGGTTGGATGGTAATTTCTGTGAGCCAAGTTCCTTACTGTATCTGTCTTTCCAGAAAGTCGACGCCGATGGTCTTTTTGTAGTCCTTTGTAAAGATGCCCTTGCAATAACGCTGGATCATACTAGACTTGCCAACAGCTCCATTGCCCACCACCACCACCTTGATGGCGACTTCCATGTCCTCCTCCAACATGGTGGTGAGGTTTGGTAGGATTTCTTAGTTCCAGACTGTCTTGATAGTGTCAGGAACCCAGACCAACTGAGAGAAAAACACAGACGCAGATAAAAAATAAATGTATATTTTAAGGTAATACATGTGGCTGGATTAGATTGCACTTTTTGGGGCAGTTTAAGGGTGACATATTGCCAGCTGTTACTGAAAAAGAACACTAAAAGTGCTCTTAATACGAACAACACCATGTCAGATGGAGGCTGCCAGTACAGCAACAATGATTTAAGATCATATATGATTAAGTTCATTTATAAAATTTTGTATTTATTTCTCATGTAGTTTATGTTTTAGTTATATTCACCTCATAAACTTTTGTAAAACCAGCTGTTGTGAAGTTCAACGATTTGTCTGGGGTGATTGTGTAATGTGTGTATTCTTCCATTACCTCTGAGCACAGCATACTCCCATAGCAACCAGATCATCCATCCCTAGAGCGCTGAGGTAAATATCATGTCATGCTAAAGAAATGTCATCCACACATACTGACCACGCAGACCAACAATCTGCCTTTAATAAAGTAACGTAAGTGTCCATGAGAGACATAACCTCCCTGAACTGGGTGGGATGTGACCGTTTGTACTTTAGTGTACTGGAAAAAATATTGAGAATGAAGTAAGAAAATGCGTAAAAATTAAATAAAATGTGATTTCTTAAGTTGGGAAAACATGATCAAATTTGCAGATATGTATAAAATGTTTCATGGTCTAGCCCCCCATTCTCAATGAAATCATCCATCCATCCATTATTCAAACTGCTTATCCTGCTCTCAGGGTCGTGGGGATGCTGGAGCCTATCCCAGCAGTCACTAGGCAGCAGGCGGGGTCGGGGAGACACCCTGGACAGGCCGCCAGGCCATCTCAGGGCCTCAATGAATTCATTAAACAAAATCAAAACTCATCTACCATAAGGGATTGTAAAATACCATATAGAACAAGTACCTTTTGGCAGTCAGCCTTCTCCTATCGAGCAGCACACACATGGAACACAATACCCACAGAACTACAGAACATCGCCTCTCTCAACTCTTTCTCCAAAGCTATACAACAGTGGTTAATGGACAATCAAAATTACTGTCATAATTTGGAGTACGGGTTATGTCATTGTTTTACCATTTGTCTGTGCTTATATATGTTTTTAACTTTTTTTTATAATCCATCAGATACCTGCCGGAGATTGCAGATGAAAACCCAACCCAAGTGCTCATGGTAATTAATGTGCATTATCCGTTCTTAAATAAAATAAACATATGCAAAACATAAAAAGGAGCTCTGCGATAAGAGGCCGTTATTGTCTTAAAATATATTTAATGTACATGTAATTTGCAACAATAAATATAAAAGTCATTGTCCCAATACATTTGCCATGTTTCCTGAGTGTGCAAAAGGATTCAGGCTACTTCTGCAAAACCCACAGTGGCCACTGCCTCAACATAATTTAACAAAACCTTTAAGACTAAAATCCACATACATAAATGGTGAGAGGATTTCGTTCAAGTGAGGATTTTAAGTGTTTGATACAAGACAATTTCCATGCAAGGAAAGCGAATACCTCTGAAGGCTGACACACCAGATCAACTCAACACATTTAAAGTGGTTTGCTCTTCTGTGTTGTGCCATGGCTTCATTTGGCCACACTACTTCAGACCAAGCAAACACTACACAGGTATTTCATTTAATCGCTCCATCTGCCCTGGCTGACGGTGCTAATAGATAAGTAAACAATAAATAAAAGCATTTAATGTTTGAAAGCCCCAATTCAACCCTATCTACATACCAGTTTAGCCAGCAGTAAAGGTCATTAAGGTAGAGCCTCTCTCTCTGACAATCAGCTGAAAGCACCGTCATTATTTGTTGACAGGGACACAGAATGTTGGCATGAAATGCTCCATCTCCTCTTTAACTTACTGTCCACCTCGGGCTACAAGACGTCTAGTGAAATCCCCTGGGGCCTGTGTTATCTATCACACCTTTCAGGAACTTCAGCTTCTCCTCCCTCCTCCTCTCTCGCTCTCTCTCTCTCGCTCTCTCTCTCTGACCAGCGACATCAGTGTCATCTTTTAGCCTTTTCTTAAAACGTACCCGAAGGCATTCTCATCCTGTGTATTATTCCTAAAAAGGTGTCCGACTCAGGACAGTGAGGTTAGATCACCTTGTGTTGAACAGCACTACACATGCCAAGTGTATTATTATTGTTATCATAATCATCATCACTTTCATTCCCGCATTCTCATGAGAATAGCGAGCGTGGACTTGTTGAACAGCTGGTTGCTCGGGGAGGGGAGCAAACGCCCGGGACTATGCCTCGGCGGCGGGCCTCGGCGGCGCCGGGCTCCCCGCTCTGAACGCGCTAGTACCGGTCAGTCGGGGACGCTCCGCCGGCGGAGGGGCGGGGGGGGGAGCTAGTCATCGGGCAAAAAAAACCCCAGACCATTCCTTACCTTTATAGACGCGGCTCATACAGCGTCCATTAATGTCGGACACAAGCCCGACTCTTCGCTGCTATTTGGGCGGCCGGAGGCGGCGAGTTGTGAACTTCCAACAGCTAACTGCGAACGTCGGCTAACGTTAGCAAGGCTAGCTAGCCAGCCTCCCCGAGGAGAGGAGAGCCCCCCTCCCTCTCGGTCCCGTCCGCTTAACGCTGTCCGGCGGCCAGTCGGTCCAGCCACTGCGCGGCCCCGAGCCGCCTCGCCTCACCACGACGGACGCGTCTCGGACGAGAAGCGATGGCGGACAGACAGAAGTGCGTCGTCATGAGCGGTGTTACGGCTGCTCAGCAGGCGGCTATCTGGGGCGCCCCGTCCCCGCTGGCTAGTACGCTCCGCTAGCAGGTTGCTAAGGCTGAAGCCGGAGAAGAAGAAGAGCAGAAGAGGAGAAGAAGAAGAAGAGCGTGAACAGGATTGTCGACACTCGGTCGTTAATATTCATGAGCATAGAAAGGACTCGGTAGAAAATGGCGCAGATCGAGCTGGAACCGATATCTATTCGAAAAGTCCCGGCGCGCATCTGGCTCCGCGTGGAGTCCTGTGGTTTGCGCGACCTCGCCCAAGACAAGTAGTCTGGTCAGTTAAGGGCAAATATGGGGTCAAGGCTGCAAAAAGTCATTCACATTTGAGCCAATGTTTTTCTGTTAATTTAGGGTCCAATAAAGAAAAAAATGCAAGGAGCCCAAAATTTTAGGTGGGGGAAGTCTCTGAAATGGCCACGCCCACTTTTTAGGCCTGGAAATCAGTATCTCGGCTCCTGAATGTCGCAGAGAGCTGATCATGGGCTCAAAAGAAGCAGAAGCACCACATTTATATAAGCATTATGAACAAACATATACCCCAAAACCTTTACTTTTTCAGGTATTTACAAAAAACTAATTTTCACTGGTCACATACATGGCCACGCCCACTTTTTAGCCCTGGGACTATATCTCAGGCTCAGCTCTCGGAGGTTGCCCCGAGTTGATATTGGGCTCAAAAGATGTGGAAATAACTATTTATATTAGTGCTCTGAACAAATATACTGTATGCCTTAAAACCTTCACGTTTTGAGCTATTCATGAACATGTTCTTTTTCCATTGAATTGATCAGCAGCATGCAATCAACTTTAGCCAAATCTGTGCAAGAAGGCTATACAGTTTGTTTGAGTAAAAGTGTTACATCTACTCATGGAGTGCTAGTATTCAAGTTGACTCTTTGTTATAAGAGGAGGAACCCAGTAACCACCAAAGAAACAAAGCAAACCATGTGAGGTCCAAAAAAATCTTTATTTTAACCTCACACATCCCATCAGACTGGATTCAAACACTTGCTGAGGCACTTGCAATAAATGAGACATTTCATCCCTCTGCCAGCACAAGAACATAGGGTACACTTATTAGATCTGCAACTACACACCCTTGTTACTTGAGACAATGTATCTCTTGTGGAAACTGTGCTCCACTTGACGAAGAGTTCCTCTCCTTCGGTAGTCCAACCCCATTCAATGACAGGGGGACAAGGGAGTTGTAGCAGGCTGTTTTACATTGTCCAAACTACCCTTCTTAATAACCCTGTAATGTGCCCCTGTCTCTTTCTGCACTACATTTATGTCCAGACAGCTGTTCGAGAGTTTCTCAGCAAATCGTGTAGAGTGAGATTTGGGCCGGTCGAAGCCCAAATCTTCAACTTTCTGCAGATAAATATTCTCGAGTTTGTGAAGATCAAAAACATTTTCTGAGCTGTCATCAATGAAGTTCCCTACTTCCTCCATGGCGATATATTCAGCATACTGGATCATGTCTGGGGAGTTCTGTGATGAAGTTCTTTCTTGCTTTATCCTGCAGCTCGCTGAACTGTATCTAGTAAGAAGAAATAATCAAATTATTAAAATATATATATATGGCCCGACTATAGCTCAACTTAAGAATTGAACTTAAAAGGGTATGTTGTGCTGGCTCACCTGTTACGGTATCTTGAGTGGCACTTCCTGTGATAGAATAACTCCCGTGATCTAACATCAGTTTCAAGTAATCTGAGTATTTTGCCATCATTCAGGACTTTGGCCATCATCTCTAGATTGTCTGTGAAATCCTTCACATGTTTTGCTGACTTTTCTTTTCCCGCAGCAGCTAACAATGGTTCTGATTTGTCCTTCTTCCGAGGGTTCTCAATGGCTGGCTCTTCACAATAGAAGCAAAGTTCGGCTCCAAACGCAAGACTAGGCCCAGCCTTTGCTCGTGTGTTTGCCCCAATAGTCTGGTGATCTGCAAGGTCCAGTTCTCTTTTCCGTTTACGATCCTTCGCACAATTGAAATGGCTGTTATTATAGCGATCATAGCAACTCTTGTGGATTTTATATCCATCCTGTAAAGTTTCTGCATTGACAGCTGACAGTCTCTGTGAAAGATTGATATCCGCATCATTGGTGATCAGTCCGGATTCCTCAAACAGTTTTACTTGGTGAAGCAGCTTAGGAGCTGTGACAGCAGTTATGTCCCTTCCACCAGATTCCTGTCATGAATTTAGAAATGAAATGTTGGACTCATTGCTGTCATAAACATTACATTACTGAAGGAATACGCATGAAAACTAACACTGTTGGACTCATTGATGTCATAAACATTATACTACTGAAGCACACACGTGAAAACTAACCTTGCAGACAATGCACAGGGTCTTGTTCCCTAGTTCCATAGTTAGGATGGGGGATCATCTGATCATGGAAAATCAGAACTAATTTAAACTTGATTTTTCTGTACACAAGTTTGTAACAGAGTGATGTTTCACTGGTATGGCACAATACATCCACCCTCCCACAAAAATAGCATGCAATAAACAATGTTATTTATTCTTCTGCATAGATACAAAATATAGTCCAATAAAAGTGTGTCCAAATATAGCATAATAAAAGTGTTGTTACTACAAATACTTTCACCCTTTCATACCAGCCAACTAAAAATGCCCAAAATTAACCAACATGTGTAGAGCAAGCAGACACACAAACACCAACTGTCCAAAAGTAGGTAATGCCTTAGCCAAATACTACAACTGTGCAACTGTGCTGTCGAGTGTATCGAGCAAGTCATGCTTGCAAGGCTAGTTAGGCCTACACATATGAGCTAAGGTGAAAATAATGTTTTACAAGGTAAACATACAAAAATAAAACAACACTGTTCCTTACCATCCATCCACGAGGTCAGGAACAAATTAACTCACTGATATGAAGGCCAGATGAGGCATGCATGTCATATTTTGGCAAATGTTTACAGTAAACTAGCTTTACTGAAACATGTGCACTTCTGCTTCCTTTCCTGTAGAATCAACCACTTGATAAACAAACAGCGCCAATTTGTAATTGTGGTCAGAGGCGGCATTACATCCCAAGTGATAAGAAGAACCACAGACAACTAAGATATTTTCTAAACTCATGATTCGTGTGTGTATTGTGCTTCATGCTTTATAACATAGGCAGCGAATGAGATTCATGTCAAATATAGCTTTTTACAACCTTCAGGAGCTGATACGTGAAACGTGACCAGTAAAAATTAGTTTTCTTAAAATATCTGAAAAAGTAAAGGTTTTGGGGTATATGTTTGTTCATAATGCTTATATAAATGTGGTGCTTCTGCTTCTTTTGAGCCCATGATCAGCTCTGCGACATTCAGGAGCCGAGATACTGATTTCCAGGCCTAAAAAGTGGGCGTGGCCATTTCAGAGACTTCCCCCACCTAAAATTTTGGGCTCCTTGCATTTTTTTCTTTATTGGACTCTAAATTAACAGAAAAACATAGGCTCAAATGTGAATGACTTTTTGCAGCCATTTTGCCTTAACTGACTAGACTAAAGTCCAGGAGAGACGTCGTCTTCTTCTTCTGCTTCTTCTTCTTCTTCTTCTTCTTCTTCTGCTCCTTCTTCTTCTTGGTGTTTATTGGCGGTCGGCAAACAGGAGAAACTTGACAGCAACGTCGAGCTTTCTTAGTATTTGTATGCACGGTGCCCATCTAAGTCAATGTTCTGAAAAACACATGAATGTTATATTTCCCTGCTTACTTGATGCACGTTGACAATAAGTCTTGTTTGACCCTGCAAAGCTGGAGGACCGCGTCTACCCGTGGATCTGTCCCCGACTCTGATTCTGACAGACCCGGGGAGGAGGCTCGCCGTAATGGGCTGCAGGTGAGAGAACAAGAACAGCTCCTCAGCCAGAATGGCCCGGTTCAGTCTGCCGGAGACGGCAACCTGTCACCCATCCGAACTCCCCTGAGCAAGACCCCGTCCAAACTCCTTGTGGAGATGAGGGAAAGAAAGCTTCACACATTCCTTTGCCCAGATAAGTCACAGCAACAATAATAAGCGCGGCGTCATACCGAGCTGTGGGAGCTTTCCAACTCAGGGATGTGTTTGTTGCAGTTTGGCAGGCAGTGTGCAGCTGTGGAATGTGACCTAGTACATTTACTCAAGTACTGCACTTAAGTACAATTTTGAGGTAACTGTACTTTACTTGAGTATTTCCATTTTATGCTACTTTATGCTTTTACTCCACTACATTTCAGAGGGAAATATGGTACTAGTTGCTCCACTGCATTTGACAGCTTTAGTTACTAGTTACTTTGCAGATTTAGATTATTAATACAAATTATAAATCAACTAATAATGATATATTTTTATAGGATAAGCTACCCAGCAGTATGTAAAGTAATTGAAATTGGCTCCACATTTACCAGCTGCAACATTAATGTGCTGAACAGATAATTGCGTCAATAATTATAGTCCAATAATATGATATATGACTCTGAAATGGGCCATTCTGCATAATAAGTACTTTTACTTTTGCTACTTTAAGTATATTTTGATGCTAATACTTTTGTACTTTTAGTTAAGTACGATTTTGAATGCAGGACTTTTACTTGTAACAAAGTATTTTTACACTGTGGTATTGCTACTTTTACTTCAGTAAAAGCTCTGAATACTTCTTCCACCACTGGCAATATGTCAACCTGACACCATATACTGTATTTGTGTTTTGCCTTGTGCATCTGTGTTCTACAAATCTTTGAGCAAGTGCTCCAGGGGCACCACCTCCATAGCACCTGCAAGAAAAATATCTTGTGCTACTGACTTTGTGGGGTCATTGGGCATTGTGGTGGGCCATCATGTCAGGCACACTAAAGCACTGGGAGGTCAATATTCGTCAGTGTGCATCAGACTAATAACCTCAGCACCACAAAGTCCTTCTCCTGCTGGGGAAGTATTTTGCCCCTGATAATTCAGGTCATCTGACACAAATAATGACACCCGGCTGCATTTAGATAGACACATCTCAAAAGGGGCACAGTTTGCTGAATGGAATTCTGCACACAACAGGGTTATGTGATTTCTGTCAGACGGAGGAAACTGTAGAGCATGTTATAATGCACTGTTGGAGGTTTCACAGGCAAAGAGCAGCAATGCTCCCAGAGAGGCTGGAATCAAGAGGAGGCGGTTTTATTAATGACTCTGTAATGTAATCATCAACAGTTGAACTAATATAAGATTCAGTGCCACATGCTACCAACCCAGTGGGACCACTGGTGTAGCTGCCTTCTTATAAGACACTGATTTGTTCCATTTATGTTATTTTATTGTGTTTACTCTTTGTATTGTTTGGGGTTTGTCTGTTACCTGTTTGTCTTTGTCTGTTATGGACCCTGAGTCTGCAATAAAGTTTTGAATTGAATTGAATTGAATTAAGATTATAGACAGCATAAGCAACCGCGCTTGTTGTTTAATAGTAACACATTTCATTAAAAAACAGGTGAAAAGAATCAGGTAGGATTTTTTTTATTGCATATAGGGATGGAGCATATAGGATTTATTTTTGAATTTGGTAGTTTCTGTCCCCCACAGGAGCAAGTCGGTCAGCATTGACTTAAAAAGGTGAGAGTGACTGAGTTCATGAAATGAATAAAAACAATGAGGAATTTAACAGAGATGAGAAGTGAGACTGATTTAACTGAAGCAAAGAAGAGCAATAATGGGGACGCTGTATTCTAAAAGTCATGAAATAACACGCAGCCAATTAACTTCCACCAGTACTTTGATTCATAGTCCGGAGTAGCAGGTCAAGTCAAGTCAATTTTATTTGTGTAGCCCAATATCACAAATTACACATGTGCCTCAGGGGGCTTAACAGCAACACAACATCCTGTCCTTAGACCCTCTCATCAGATAAGGAACAACCCCCTAAAAAACCCAAAACAAAACAAAGCCAAAACCCTTTAACAGGGGGAAAAACAGCAAGAACCCTCAGCGGAGAGCAACACAGGAGGATCTCTCTCCCAAGACGGACAGCATGCAATGATGTTGTGTTCACACACTTTACACAACACAACACTGAAGAGGATTAACAGAATTATAATCTACTCATATATTTTCGTAATGTGTGTGTGTGTGGTTTTAGTGTAGATAGCGGGACCGAAAACTAAAGCACTTATGATCCTAATTCTTTTTGGAGGTGGTAGGTATTGTCTAAGAGAGTAAGGGAAAACTCCCAGAAAATTAAAATTATGCATAAATATGCAAAATATGAATTTTTCTAAAAATGGCTAAAAACCACTTTTCTCGGCATTTCAGATGATTCTGAGCGTCTTTGATTTTTTTCACCTATATAATCTTTTTTTCTGGGACTTGGAAATGTTTTGGCATTATGCAAAATATATGCATTTTTGCAAAAATGTACTTATGATCCTAATTTTTGTGGGAGGTGGTAGGTATTGTTCCAGAGAGGACCAGAAAAATAGCAGAACATTAAAATATAATTATAATAATTATGCATAATTATGCAAAATATACATTTTCTAAAATGGCTAAAAACCACTTTTCTCGGCATTTCAGATGATTCTGAGCATTTGGGGGGAGGGAGCTGGAGTGGGGGGGGTTTAGGGGCAGGGGGAAGGATGAAGAGGAGGGAGATTTAGACGGGTGGATAACCAAACCGCTACATTGTAGCGGGGTTCTTCTAGTGGACTTATAAAATGTATGAAGGAGATGACCCGCAGGATGCCAAGCAGAGTCCAGACGCCACCGGAACAGCCCAGCACCAGAGCCACGCGACCAGCATCATCATGTAAAACAATTTTTTTTTAAAAATGATATGGATTTATAAGATATATAAAAAGAAAACGTGACGAGGGGGATGATAGGCAGCGTCCAAGTGGCGACCACCGTCACCACGGAGACCTGGGAGGAGGACCGACCGCACGTGCACACAAGGGAGACTCCCATGACACCATTCACACACAGAAGAAGAAGAGAAAGGAGAGAAAAGACGTGTGAGAGAAGGGAACAGTTTGCAATAGTCATTAGTCATAATCAATTAAGTCGTCAATTAGTCATAAATCCATTGAGATAGGTGGCGATAGTTCACCGTAAAGCCGGATGCCGACTGCAATTGAATTCTAAAACAAGGAAGAAGAAAACTAAAAAGCGAAGAAGAAGAAGAAGAAGAAGAAGAAGAAGAAACCAGCCCAAGCAGAAGCGGCCGCAGTAGGTGATTGGTTCATTTTCATCCCGTGACCGTGTCGTCATCGCGTTACCCGCGTTTGTTGAAGAACACAACATACGCTGACGTTTGGCGGGATTCGGCGACGAGAGCCCGGCGTTTCCCCCTCACGCAAACGGTAAAGACTCACCAAGTGCTGTGTTTGACATTGTTTTTCGCCGTGTAGAATTAGCAGTGCACTAATTGTTTACGTTTAGATGCGAGACTCTTGTACAATATGTAGTTATCCGCAACCTTGGATTAAGGTAGCGAGTCTTACAAAAACCTGCTCAGTGATGTGTGGCTCGTCCCAAGATCAGGGCCGGAGCCGGTGGACGGTCCTCTTGGATCAAGGCAGTTAGTTCTCTGTTGATACTCTAGCTAGCGCTACATGAGGCCTGCAGGTATCGGGGCTAGGGGTTTAGTGTAAACCAAACCAAACCTGATCCAGTATCCACCGGCCTAGAACACCCAGTGATATTCCAGTATTCCGTGTACGTACAGCCAGAGGTGGACAAAGTACACAACTCCTTTACTTGAGTCTAAGTATCGATACTCCCGGTCAGACATTACTCCATTACTTGAGTCTAAGTATAGATACTCCTGGTCAGACATTACTCCTTTACTTGAGTCTAAGTATAGATACTCCCGGTCAGACATTACTCCTTTACTTGAGTCTAAGTATAGATACTCCCGGTCAGACATTACTCCTTTACTTGAGTCTAAGTATAGATACTCCCGGTCAGACATTACTCCTTTACTTGAGTCTAAGTATAGATACTCCCGGTCAGACATTACTCCTTTACTTGAGTCTAAGTATAGATACTCCCGGTCAGACATTACTCCTTTACTTGAGTCTAAGTATAGATACTCCCGGTCAGACATTACTCCTTTACTTGAGTCTAAGTATAGATACTCCCGGTCAGACATTACTCCATTACTTGAGTCTAAGTATAGCTACTCCCGGTCAGACATTACTCCATTACTGAGTCTAAGTATAGATACTCCTGGTCAGACATTACTCCGATACAAGTGAACGTTGTGCAGTCAATTTTTTATTTGCGTTAAAGTACTGGAGTACTTGCTTTTAAAACTTAAGTATTCAAAAGTACATTTTTTTAATGTCAACGCATTGTGTTGTTGCCACAGTGTCTCATTTACAGAAGAACCTCATGACTGAGACAACCTGCTGAATGCACCGACTTGCGTGTAGAACCTGTGGAATGAAAAGCTGGTGGAATATGCTGCAAAGCATATAGAAATGCCTACAGAAAAGCCTACAGAAATGAAAAGCCTATAGAAAAGCCTATAGAAAAGCCTATAGAAATGCCTACAGAAATGCCTACAGAAATGCCTACAGAAATGAAAAGCCTATAGAAATGCCTACAGAAATGAAAAGCCTATAGAAATGCCTACAGAAATGAAAAGCCTATAGAAATGCCTACAGAAACACAGTTGAATGGACAAAAGCAAAGCCATTGGTGTTTTCATTTTTTTTATTTAACACAGCAATAAAACAATTTAATAAATAATTATAATAACAACAACAATAATAATAATTAATAACAATTTAATAAAACAACCAACCTACCTTAAAACCCCAGTTGCACACCTCTAGCTTTATAACTGCCTAACAGCAACACTGCTTTAAGTGAGACAAAAAAAAAAAAAAAAAAAACCTCAATAAAGATTGTATTAATTCACAACCAAGCAAAACTTTCAGACAATGAGTATTGGTTAATTTTGAGGTAACATCCACCCAATTTTAAAGTCCAAAAGAAGTGCACTTCTGCTGTCAATGCGAAGTTTGTTGTGGCTGACTTCTACTGTACTGTCCATAGTGAGGTCTTACCCTCTGTGTAGGAGAGTGCTTACCAACTGATGTCTGGGTCATTCGCGTGCACTCTTTTTGTAATTAGGGTATTTGCAGCGGCATGAGTTGAGTCGTTTCCCGTAGCCCACAGCACTGCCACACAAAGACAAAAACACATAGAAACTTCAAGAACACACATACTAACTAACACATATATCCAAACTAAAAAAAAAAATCACCGTCCAAGGGACGCTGCCCGATGCAGATTTAGGCCCCGCCATGAGTTGGGTTGATCGATTGGCCTCGAAGGAGGTAAACTGGACTGTTAATCCCTGTGGTCTTGGTGTCCTATGTTTCTATTTTAGGATGGCTTTTTTTTTAAGATATTCTTGCCAGACCTTGAAAATGGAAACAAGAATTGAGTGAGAGGTGAAAAAATTCTCACTCTGGTCAAACTTGAAGAAGTTTTTATTCAACTTCAGTAGAAGCTGGTTTTCAAAGTTGTGTGAATTAATTCTTCCCCTTGTTGGGAAGATCAATCCATCTGCGCTAAAATGCCTTTCACAGGCAGCAGAGGCAGGCAGGGCTTTATATTCTTTCGCTGTGAAACGTTTTCTTAAACTTTAGTATTAGCATTTTATCTCCCATAGCCGACATGGAGGAGAAACTGGTTGCAGATGTAGTGGCACCCCCAAGGGGTGGCCAGGGGTGGCCTATGATACCACCCTGATACTACCCCTGCCCCCCCCCCCCCCCCCAGCCACAAGTCGCATATGCAGAATATGCTTCTGATTATGCATAATGTGCTTTTATCTGATATTTTACATTAGGTGCTGTTCATGGTGTGCCACCCCAAGATTTTCAGTGGCCCAATTTGGCCACCCCTATGAAAAATTTCTGGGGGCGCCACTGTGCAGATGTTGCTGGCTTTCCTGTCCTGTACGGTGCATCCCTGTCCATTTACAGGGACGTTAATTAAAAAATAAAAAAAGATGCATGGAGGCAGATCTCCGAGATTGTTGGGGTGAGTGGTGAGGTTAAGTGAATGGCAAATTTAAGCATTTGTCAATGATGCCAGCTGAAATTCCTCATCAGCAGTACATAGCCTATGTGAAGGATTGTGAGCAGGCCTTATTTTTTTTGTAAGCGAATCAGCTAAAATTAAACCGTTCATCTGAAAAAATCACCTCCGGCGGCGTTGTCTCCGTGCATGGATAGCGGCGATTGCGAATGCTGCTTTGCGGTCCATGGTGAAACAGTGTTTGAAGCAAGATCACACTATAGGAAAATAAATTCCCTCCAAAACATGTTTTTCAGCAGGAACGCACCTGATTTGTGGGTTCATGCATTTAATGAGCGATATATTAATAGGCCCGCCTTTAAGAAAATACAAACATACAACTCCACGATGAATATAGCAAAGATGATGTAAATATAACATATACATGAATGTAAACTATAATATATATTTATAGTATTTATTAGTATACACTTTTGTTTAAATTGACGCATCTGTCAATACATTTGTAGCCCACTTCCTCAAAACTATGTTAGCTATACCCACAAGCTGGCTGCAGCCAGCGACAGCGACATACAGCAATAAAGTTGCTGCCGGTGTGAGCGCAGGGCAGCGGGCACCTTCATAGAAATGTAGTGGAGTCAAAAGTACAATATTTGTCTTTCAAATTTAGTGGAGTAAAAGTCATAAGTTTCCAAAAAAAGTAAAGTACAGATATTCGAGAAATGTACTTGGTTACTGTCCACCCCTGTGTACAGCAAATAGACTGGGATTAAATAGGAAGGAAGTGATTGGTTGAATCGTGTTAGTCTCTCCACCAGACAGTTTGATAGTTGGGCAGTCTTAATTTGGACGTCCTGCAGATGGTAGCTGTTGAAGCATTCATTGATTCACTGCAGTCAAAATGCAAAGGTAGTCTCAGCCAAAGTCAATGCAAATAGCAACCAAACAAGCATTTTATTTCCCCCGCAACTCCAGCGCAACAAATTGGAGACAGCTTACCAAATAGGAAAAAGAACCCCATAACACATTTGTGCACAAATAACTAGTCAGGAAAGAGTAATTTCAAAGCCAGTTTGATAATATTGTAATAACTTTGGTACAATAACCACATTCATTTTCCTTACCTTACAATTAGGCATCATGCAGTTTCCCGGCAGAAGGAGGAAGTTACTTACCAACCATCAGACAGAACTCTATGGACATTTTTTGCAATTCTATGGACAGCCTCCTCTCGAAAACATCTCACTCGCAGAGTTTGAGACATTTGCTGTGGAGAGATTGAAGTGTAAGACGCATGCCTGTACAAAGATACTGAAATTTATACTGTCAAATTGTAGAAGTCTGAAGGCATTGACAATGAGCATTGTGTGTTCCTGTCAAATATAAACTGCAATTCGGTAAATGATTTTTTTTTTTTTTTTACAATAATATTAAGTCTTTTCCCATTGTTGCAGTGTTGAAGACTGTTGAGAATTTGGGAGTGAGTTATTTCAAAATGTCTGAGCAGTACACAAACAAACTCCGCTCAGAGCTTTCAACCCTGAACTTTCCCTACAGAAGTGACATTGTGAGTATAACTGTAAGACCAAGCATGAGTGTTGACTTTGCAAATCCAGTACTAACCTGTGTGTCTTGCTGAATAACAAGGCCAGAGTCTCATAGTACAGTTTTTCTTTATATCAGTGGTGCCAAATTATGTGCCCCGGAGTGCCATGTATATGCATACGTTGCCAACCTAACACTCCACCAGCTGGCTCCACTGAGTAGTCCTCCTCTGTCTGGCTGAAAGACATTAAGAAGGTGGAATGAACTGGTGTTGTGTTGGGTCAGAATGAAAATTCATATAATAATGATAACTTCATTTATATAGCACTTTTCTCAAGTGTTACAAAATGCTTTACGCTAACTACTATTACTACTACCACTGTTTCTCAAAGCAAGCAAATTACCTCATATCTTGTACCAGTTAAAAGTTTGGACACATCTACTCATAGTAGAGTTTTCACTGAATTTTACTGAAGTGCTAAATGACAAAGCTTGTTGGGGTGGGGGGCATTTTGAAAGTTTTAAAAAAAAAAAAGTTTTAATTTAAAATTTTTTCGGAAGGGCGTCCAGGTGGCGTGGTGGTCTATTCCGTTGCCTACCAACACGGATCGTCGGTTCGAATCCCCGTGTTACCTCCGGCTTGGTCAGGCGTCCCTACAGACACAATTGGCCGTGTCTGCTGGTGGGAAACCAGATGTGGGTATGTGTCCTGGTCGCTGCGCTAGCGTCTCCTCTGGTCAGTCAGGACATCTGTTCGGGGGGGGGGACTGGGGGGAATAGCGTGATCCTCCCACGCGCTACGCCCCCCTGGTGAAACTCCTCACTGTCAGGTGAAAAGAAGCGGCTGGTGACTCCACATGTATTGGAGGAGGCATGTGGTAGTTTGCAGCCCTCCCCGGATCGGCAAGGGGGTGGAGCAGTGACCGGGACAGCTCTGAAGAGTGGGGTAATTGGCCGGATACAACTGGGGAGAAAAAGGGGGTAAAATCCAAAAAAAAAAAAAGTTTTGGAAAGGAATTCAAGATTTTGAAAAACATTCAATCAGGTATGTCCAAACTTTTGGGTTGGTACCGTATGAGAAAATGTAAAATAAACATTTAAAAAATTAACCATTTGCCATCAAAGTACAGCAAAGTATTAGGCATTATTTGAAGTGAACACTTCTCATAATGCATTATCACCAAATCAGTTTTAACATGGCATCTTCCAACAGGACCAAAGCTGGAACCATATCAGGGATGTATTTACAGCCAAAAGTGAAATTCCCACCACTGCTGCAAAAATATATACAGAAAAACTGTAGTGAGAAATGGAAAAACAAAGTCACTAACGTACATTTACTCTCAAAACCTAAAAAGGATGATAGAAAACCTCCAAGTGGACCAAGTGAACATGAGAAACGGAGAAAGGACCACATATCCCACTTCATTCTAAGGCTCGCTTATTGCCAGACGTAAGCACATAGCTCATGTCGATTTATTTTAACAAATACAGTCTGTAAAAGCTGACTCGGCGTCTAACAGCTGAACTAAACATTTCTTTTTCAAATGTTATCTTAGAGAGGATCTCAGGCGATGGTTTATACAGCAGGAGGTTGACCTCTTCCGCTACCACTTCCATTACCTGTCTGCAAAATGTAAAAGTGAATTTCTGCTCCGAAATAACCTGCAGTATTATACGGTAAGGCTTTTCATATTGTTTCAGCATCTTGTCTGTTTTTAATGACCTCCCCCCGTGCAGCCTGAACCAAGATGTTATTGAGTGCAGACTAAGAGCCTGTTCCTCACCACAGCTGGACTGTTTGCTGTTTTTTCTGACTTGGATCACCAGGGCATTGTAGTTCAAATAGTAGAGATGTTATTTATTTGTTGCAGCCAACCTGTATCAACAGTTATCTGAAATATAAGCTGCATATATAAAGAAAAATTGAAACCAGTCTTAATTCAAAGTTATAATATTAGTTGTTTAGAGCTTAAGTAAAAATGCATGCCAAGTAGTCATGGTAGGTTTGAATTCGTGGGCAAAGGGGCGACATTCACTTCTTCTGTTAACAAAACTGGCAGTTTGAAGGTGTGTTTCAAGTTAAAGCTTCTGAAACACTTTCCTGTACATTGCAACTATGGAAAAGGGTCCACTTATTTATGTCACAGATGTTTGGGATGGAGGCGGCACAGTGGCGCAGTGGTTAGCACGGTCGCCTCACAGCAGGAAGGTCCTGGGTGCGAGCCCCGGGGTAGTGGGGTCGTTCCGGGTCGCCCTCTGTGTGGAGTTTGCATGTTCTCCCCGTGACTGTGTGGGTTTCCTCCAGGTGCTCCGGTTTCCTCCCACAGTCCAAAGACACGTAGGTCAGGTGAATCGGCCGTACTACATTGTGTGTGTGTGTGTGTGTGTGTGTGTGTGTGTGTGTGTGTGTGTGAGTGTGAGTGAGTGAGTGAGTGAGTGAGTGAGTGAGTGAGTGAGTGAGTGAGTGAGTGAGTGAGTGAGTGAGTGAGTGAGTGAGTGTGTGTGTGTGTGTGTGTGTGTGTGTGTGTGTGTGTGTGTGTGTGTGTGTGTGTGTGTGAGTGATGGCCTGGCGGCCTGTCCAGGGTGTCTCCCCGCCTGCCGCCCAACGACTGCTGGGATAGGCTCCAGCACCCCTGTGACCCTGAGTGGTTTGGATAATGGATGGATGGTGTACTCATGTTTGTACATCTTTTCCTGCACACTTCTTGGAGTGCTAATATATATTATTGAACCCTGTTACTGTCATATCTGCTCATTCCAGGACGTTTTGTGCAGCTGGTCACAGCCTCTAAAGTCACATTTTGAATATATTCCACCAGATGGCGCTCTTTAATCATAGTAAACAATATCTGCGGTAATAGTATCTGTAAATCACCTTATTTGCCTGTAATGACTGAAGATTTTAAAATATGAAAGAGGTGTGATTGGAGGTCTTGGCTGTTTTTTTGTTTTTTTCCCCCAGTTATCATTGTAAAGACCTTTGCATTTGATTATTCTAGATTTGGTAAGTTAGAGAAGTTTTAAAGGCACACGGCTTTGGCAATCAGTTCTTCCTTGTTAAACTGAGCAATGAACATTTGTGGAGTCTAAGATAGGTCGCATTACTGCCTTTTTTTTCTTTAATTTTGATAAATGTAGTTTCAGAAATTTGCGAGGCTAGAGTCTTGTATAGAAAAAAGTTTTTTGTCTTCACAAGCTTAATATTTTCCTCCTGGTATCTTGGGGTAACGGCTTTGAGATGGCCCCTAAATGACAGTATTTTCTGTGGAAAGCAGCCAAAATTTTACCGTCTGCTTATTTTGAGTGTAAATGGAACTTAATTTGTTCAACTCAATAACATTTGCGCCATATGTTCGGAATAGAACCTCTTGGAAGGAAAATAAGAGGGTCACGTTTTTCCTTGTTGGTTTGCTCAGAATGGTTTGAGGTGAACTGTGTGTAGTACTGTCTGCAGCTGCTCAGTGCCTGAGGAGAGGCCGACGTACATCTGAGCTACTGATGGATGTGCTCACTGCATTTGGATAGTGTATTCTGTTTGTGGTCAGTATAAAATTTAAAAGTAGGGCGTCCGGGTAGCGTAGCAGTCTATTCCATTGCCTACCAACATGGAGATCACTGGTTCGAATCCCCATGTTACCTCCGGCTTGGTCGGGCGTCCCTACAGACACAATTGGCCGTGTCTGCGGGTGGGAAGCAGCATGTGGGTATGTGTCCTGGTCACTGCACTAGCACCTCCTCTGGTCGGTTGGGGCACCTGCTCGGGGGGGATCCTCCCATGCGCTACCTCTCCCTGGTGAAACTCTTCACTGTCAGGAGAAAAGTGGCTGGCGACTCCACATGTAAGGGAGGAGGCATGTGGTAGTCTGCAGCCCTCCCCGGATCAGCAGAGGGGGTGGAGCAGCGACTGGGACGGCTCGGAAGAGTGGGGTAATTGCGGAGAAAAGGGGGGCCATATTCAGTAAGAGTGCAGTAGTGGCAGGGGGTAGAGGTGTACAACTGCTGTAGTTGTCATTAAACAGGTTATTCAAATGCCGTATGGTTTGCTTTCAATGGGCGTGAAAGAAGTTTTCCTTGAAATTAAATGTTTGAAAAGTTGGTTGTCTAAATGTTTTTTTTTTATTTGCACAGTATTGACAGCCAAACGCTGCAGAAAAATGCTCATTGTGAAAGGAGCTCTAGTCTGTGTTCGCCATCTTCATAATATTTGCGCTTTGGAACATACTTATAAAAAACCATTCACTATCCTGCTTTCTTTCACAACAGCCTTGAAGTTCAATCATTTTCAAGTAAAGAGATGACACTTAAACTCATCTGTCCTCAACATCTCTTCAGTTGTTTATTTTTTAATCATTATTTTTTTACTTACTCTGCCTTGCCTGAGCTTCCATTTCAAAAAAGTAAAAATAATGTAAAGCTAAGTCTTCACTAAATGTAGACAAATACAAAACAGTAACAGTTTTAATCACTAATACTTAGTGACTCCATCATTTTATATTTTACTTACACATCAGTTTTATTTTAGCCTCACCTCATTAGTTTTTATTTAGAAAGCTTGGTTTTCAGTATCTCAAATAAAAATGGAATATGAAACTGGTGCAGCCAACAGTACGTGATCTTGCTTGGCAAAAACGACGCCCCAAGTTTTTCCCTTGCCTTGGTGTCAAACCTTTATGTATACACACTGATACCCAGCTCCGTTTTTGTGCCCCCCCCCCCCAGCTAAACTCTTTTGCTTTTGTCAATAACCTTTCAGATTAGTGACGGGGAAAAGAGGGCTCTGCAGGATAAACTGGTGAGCTCCAGCTACACTGTCAGCGGAGTCACGGTTGAGGACCAAGACTTCTACAAAGTGAGTTTGTCGTTTCTTCACTTCGTTGTCACACACTTTCTCTACAGAAACATTTTTTTTTTCCTTGAATGTTTCCTTCTTCATTCAGTTTTGAACAGATGAATAGATGGATAATTACTTTATTGTCCTACAAGACATTTGTTTTCACCCTTTGTACAGAGCCTCTCACACACACACACACACACACACACACGGTCACATATGTCGACGTACACCACCGTTCAAAAGTTTGGGATCACCCAAACAATTTCGTGTTTTCCATGAAAAGTCACACTTATTCACTTCAGAGGACAGCACAAACAGGCTCTAACCAGAGTAGAAAAAGAAGTGGGAGGCCGCGTTGCACAACTGAGCAAGAAGATAAGTACATTAGAGTCTCTAGTATGAGAAACAGACGCCTCACAGGTCCCCAACTGGCATCTTCATTAAATAGTACCTGTTAGAGCCTGTTTGTGCTGTCCTCTGAAGGGAGTAGTACACACCGGTGTAGGAAATCTTCAATTTCTTAGCAATTTCTCGCATGGAATAGCCTTCATTTCTAAGAACAAGAATAGACTGTCGAGTTTCAGATGAAAGTTCTCTTTTTCTGGCCATTTTGAGCGTTTAATTGACCCCACAAATGTGATGCTCCAGAAACTCAATCTGCTCAAAGAAGTGCCCATCCAACCAATCCAACTTGTGGGAGCTGCTTCTGGAAGCGTGGGGTGCAATTTCTCCAGATTACCTCAACAAATTAACAGCTAGAATGCCAAAGGTCTGCAATGCTGTAATTGCTGCAAATGGAGGATTCTTTGACGAAAGCAAAGTTTGATGTAAAAAAAATCTTATTTCAAATACAAATCATTATTTCTAACCTTGTCAATGTCTTGACTCTATTTTCTATTCATTTCACAACATATGGTGGTGAATAAGTGTGACTTTTCATGGAAAACACAAAATTGTTTGGGTGATCCCAAACTTTTGAACGGTAGTGTATGTCGTATATTGTCGTATGTTGTAGTGATTGTTAAAGCCCGTTGGGACTACCCTGGGATTTTGAGCTACACAAATAAACTTGACTTGACATAATACACTATATACATGGAGAACAGGGAGACAACAATACATTAACACAAGAGTTTAGAGGGTCAGTGAGTTAAAAACTTCAATTCAGAGGGGCGTCCAGATAGCGTGGAGGTCTATTCCGTTGCCTACCAGCACAGGGATCACCAGTTTGAATCCCCGTGTTACCTCTGGCTTGGTCGGGCGTCCCAACAGACACAATTGGTCGTGTCTGCGGGTGGGAAGCCGGATGTGGGTATGTGTCCTGGTCGCTGCACTAGTGCCTCTGGTCAGTCGGGGCGCCTGTTCGGGGGGGGAGAGGGAACTGGGGGGAATAGTGTGATCCTTTCACGCATTACGTCCCCCTGGTGAAACTCCTCACTGTCAGGTGAAAAGAAGGCGCTGGCGACTCCACATGTATCGGAGGAGGCATGTGGTAGTCTGCAGCCCTCCCCGGATCAACAGACAGGGTGGAGCAGCGACCGGAATGGCTCGGAAGAGTGGGGTAATTGGCCAAGTACAATTGGGGAGAAAAAGGGGGGACCCCCCCCCCCAAAAAAAAAACAAACTTCAGTTCAACTCCTTTTAACCGAAAAATCCGAAGAGGTTTTATAGGCCATATGAAGTCAATATGGTTTGGACATGGTATTTATTCCTTTGGATCTTTAACAGTTTAATCAGTGTTCCTCTTAAAAGACGGTCTGCTCTAAAAGCAATGAATAAAGCTCCACTCTGCATTCATAAGATGTTTAAACTATTTTAATAATGAGCTTAATTTCATTGTAGTTACCTTTACAAAAGCCTGAAAAATGTTCCCATATAACTGTTTGGTTGCCCAGCCTACTTTAACAAATTCTGTTTTCCATCCAATGTCAAGAGGAGCTGCACAATTCTGCTCTCAGTTCACATCCTCACGAGAAGTTTAGCTCTCTTATTTACACCTTTTGGATGAAGCGCCATGCTGCTAAATTTCGACTGCACTGTCTGAAGTCATAGGAAAAACAGATGAGATCTGTGAAGGTTAGAATTGCTTTAAGGCTTTTCAAAATTAACTCTGTGGTACTCCAGGTGACCTTACCCAGTTTTCGTTTTTACTTTTTTTCCCCCCTTTTGTGTTTATGCAGTTACAGGTATAACCATTGAATTGACTGTGCAGTCTCCACTTCATGCACACGTGTTTTCCCTTGCCTTAACAATTTTTGGCTGGACCGCAACAGCAAGGCCAGCCAAAACATGCAGTTGTCCTTGAGTGAGTGATGGAGTTTCCCCATTGGGCGGGCGGGCGAGTTGGAGTTTCCCCATTGGCTGTTGCTTTTTCAAAATGAATCAGCCCAAACAGTTTCCTATTACATCATCAACTGTTCACAAAACCAATGTCAAAATAGCCGTTTAATAAATGTAGTTGCGGTCTAGCCATATAACCTAGTCTCGTTACTTTAGATAAGGAGTCTAGGTTAGGCCCTTTCTCAAGCGAGGCCCTTTCTCTAAAAGTATTTGAGAAAGGGCGTCCGGGTAGCGTAGCGGTCTATTCCGTTGCCTACTAACATGGAGATCCCGGTTTGAATCCCCGTGTTACCTCCGGCTTGGTCGGGCGTCCCCGCAGACACAATTGGCCATGTCTGAGAGTGGGAAGCCAGATGTGGGTATGTGTCCTGGTCGCTGCACTAGCTTCTCCTCTGATCGGTCGGGGCGCCTGTTAGGGGAGGGGGGGACTGGGGGGAATAGCGTGATCTTCCCACGCGCTGCGTCCCCCTGGTGAAACTCCTCACTGTCAGGTGAAAAGAAGTGGCTGGCGACTCCACATGTATTGGAGGAGGCATGTGGTAGTTTGCAGCCCTCCCCGGATCAGCAGAAGGGGTGGAACAGAGAGGGGACGGCTCGGAAGAGTGGGGTAATTGGCCGAGTACAATTGGGGAGAAAAAGGATTTGAGAAAGAAGCCATGTAATACTCTTCTTTACTCTTTGTCTTTAGAATATTAAGACTTTTATGGTGGTAAACATTTATATGGCAGTAAAAATGTAATAAAACGGTACATTGTGGCGGACACTAGGGGCTATGCCTCTCACCCAGCAGGGCTGTGAGCTGAGGGCGTGGTTTATGTTCCCGGGCTCTCTGGTGCAGGGTGGTTCCTGTTTCAGTTTGGTTTTGGAGCTGAGGAATAAAGTTAAAACTCGCCTTCGTCTCCTGTGTTTTTCCTCATCCTGCCACATTGGTGACCCCGAATTGAACATGTTTGGAACAGAAGAAGAGTGTGAACCCACTTCGGCCACGCCGCCCCAACTCTCACAGCCGGCCGTTCTCGCCACGGCTGTGAAGCTCCCAGAGTTCTGGCAGAGCGACCCAACTTCATGGTTCCAGCACGTTGAGGTGCTAATCCACCTGCGTGGAATGTCCGCGGACGACTCCAGATACTATTTGGTCGTTGCTGCGCTGGACCAGCAGTCCACACGCCGGGCCATGCAGCTGTTGCCCCCCCCGCAACACGGTAAATACGTGGCCCTCAATCATCTTCTGCTGCGGAGGTACAGCCTATCTGCTGCAGAGAGGGCAGATAGGATCCTTTCCCTATCCGGTTTGGGCGACGGGACGGCTGTGGATCTCATGGACAATATGCTGTCGCTGCTAGGCTCGGACGAAGGTGGCTTCCTTTTCCCGCACGTTTTCCTGCACCAGCTCCCGTCTCCTGTGCGTGCGGCTTTGGCTAACTCCCCGTGTCTGGCCGCTGGTGACTGCCGAGGTTTGGCTGAGGAGGCCAATCGGGTCCTGCTGGCTACCAGACGGTTCTCTGTGCAGAGTGTGGCATCGGAGCCTCTGCAGCCGGCGTCGGAGGACGCGGACTCGGCAGTGGTGGCTGGAGTGACTGTGCGGAGACGGCGCGGGAGCGGCCTCTGTTTCTTCCACCAGCGGTTCGGCGGCAAGGCGAGGCTCTGCGTCCCTCCGTGCACGTTTGAGGCGCCGGGAAACTCCAGGGCAGCGCTCAGTAGCAGCTGTGGGCGCTGGCGGACATAGTGAGCTGCTCTTCATTACGGACTTGATGTCAGGAAGACGGTTTCTGGTGGACTCAGGCTCGCAAAAGAGCCTACTCCCTCCTGCTAAGACAGACATGTCAGCCGAAGGCAGCGGCCCACAGTTGAGTGCAGCTAACGGCATTATTTGCATTATTTCGTCCATTGCGACGTTTGGCACAAGGTTGGTGACTGTTTGTTTCCACGGGCGCCATTTCGAGTGGGACTTTGTAGTCGCCTCCATTACCGTTCCTATTATTGGCGCGGATTATCTGTGTGCTAATGGTCTGCTTGTTGATGTTGCAAACCACCGTTTAATTGATGCTGTGTCTTTCGCCACTTTTCTGTGCGAGACGGGGAGCCGGGCCGTTAACACACGCTAACTTTTTAGCATTAGGTGATGTTTTTCAACGTTTGCTGCCATCGGTGACTACACCTGCCTTTTCCACCGCGGTTACTAAACACGGGGTACAACATTTCATTCCCACTGTGGGACCGCTGGTTTTTGCACGCGTGCGGCGCCTCGATGCAGTAAAATGGGCTACAGCTAAGGAGGAGTTCGCCATCATGGAGTGTCTGGGTATAGTTAGGCGTTCCAACAGCCCGTGGGCCTCGCCGCTTCACATGGTGCCCAAGGCGGATGGGGCGTGGCGGCCTTGCAGCGACTTTCGCCGCCTGAACAACGTCTCCGCCAATGACCGCTATCCCATCCCACACATACAGGACTTTTCCATACGCCTGGCAGGTACCACTATCTTCTCTAAGGTGGACCTGGTGCGCGGCTATCATCAGGTTCCCGTGCGCGCAGAGGACGTGCCCAAGACCGCAGTGATCACCCCGTTTGGGCTTTTTGAGTTCATGCGCATGCCTTTTGGATTGAAGGGGGCAGCGCAAACCTTTCAGAGGCTGATGGACTCGGTGTTGCGTGACCTTGCTTTCGTGTTCGTTTATCTCGACGACATATTAGTGGCCAGTCCGTCAGCTGAAGAGCACCTGGCGCACCTGAAACAGGTTTTCCGTTGTCTGGACGAACACGGCCTGATAGTCAACCCAGTCAAGTGTCAGTTTGGACTGCCGGTGATTAACTTCTTGGGTCACTGCATTTCGCCGTAAGGCGCGGTCCCGTTGCCTTCTAAGGTGCAAGCGGTGGCGGAATTTCCCCGCCCGGTCTCTGTTAAGGCATTGCAGGAATTCTTGGGAATGGTGAATTTTTATAATCATTTCCTCCCTCGCGCTGCCCACCTCCTTCAGCCACTTTACGAAGCCCTGCGGCTTAAGAAGGCTAACGACCCTGTCGACTGGACTCCCGAACGGGTCCAGGCCTTTGACGGAGCTAAGTGCGCCCTGGCTAACGCTGCCCTCCTCGCCCATCCCACACCCACGGCATCCGTAGCTTTAACAACCGACGCGTCTGACATAGCCGTGGGGGCTGTGGTTGAACAGCGTGTGGCGAATGCGTGGCAGCCACTCGCATTTTTTAGCCACAAACTGCGAGATAGCGAGCGCAAGTACAGCGTTTTTGACCGGGAGTTGCTGGCACTGCACCTTGCAACCCGTCAATTCCGCTTCCTGCTGGAGGGTCGTTCATTCACGGCTTATGTGGATCATAAACCGCTGACTTTCGCCATGTCCAAGGTGACTGAGCCGTGGTCTGCTCGTCAGCAGTGCCACCTGGCGGCCATCTCTGAGTTCACAACGGACAGTCAGCATGTGGCCGGGAAGTCCAACCCTGTTGCTGATTGTCTGTCGCGTGTGCTTGTGTGTCCTGTGCACCTCGGTGTGGATTTCTCCACTGTGGCTGCCGACCAGCCCAGCGACCCGGACGTCCTTGCCCTTAGGTCAACGCGTACCGGCCTCAAGCTAGAGGACGCTGTGATGCGGGAAGGCAGTCCTGCCCTCCTCTGTGATGTCTCCACCGGCCGTCCCCGCCCTGTTGTTCCAGTGGCCTGGCGCCGTCGAGTTTTCGAATCGATTCACTCCCCCTAGCACCCTGGAGTTCGGGCGTCGGTGAAGTTTGCCGGTTCCAAGTTCGTCTGGCCTGGCCTCTGCAAGGACGTCAAGGGGTGGGCGGCTGCATGTGTGGCGTGCCAGCGCGCTAAGGTCCACCAGCACTCTAAGTCGCCCCTTGAACCGTTTCCGATCCCAGCCCGACGTTTTGACCACGTGCATGTGGACTTGGTGGGTCCTCTACCTTCTTCACAGGGTTTTACGCACCTGCTCACAATGGTAGATCGGACCACCTGGTGGCCAGAGGCTGTCCCTCTGTCCTCCACAACATCCTCGGATGTTGCACGCGCGTTTCTTTCCTCCTGGGTCGCCCGTTTCGGCACTCCGTCAGATATCACCTCAGACAGGGGCCCCCAGTTCGTGTCAGAGCTCTGGTCGGCACTTGCGCGATCCCTGGGTGTGCAGGTACACCGCACTACCACGTACCACCCTCAGGCTAACGGCTTGTGTGAACGTTTTCACCGGTCGCTCAAGGCAGCGCTGCGCGCTGCGTTCTCGGATGGTAACTGGGTGGACCATTTACCTTGGGTTATGCTCGGGTTGCGTTCGGCTCCTAAGGAGGACCTCGACGCTTCGCCCGCTGAGCTGGTGCTCAGTCAGCCGCTCCGCGTCCCTGGGGAATTTTTGCCTGGGAGTTCCGCTCCTCGACCCCGTCCGGCCGTTTATCCTTTTTTGTCCGACAGCACTCGGGTTCCAGGCCCCGTTCACCACTGTTTTCCGCGGTCGTTCGTACCTGCGGAGCTCGTGTCGGCTCGTTTTGTTTTTGCACGGCATGATGCTCACCGCCTACCCCTCCAACCCCCATACGATGGCCCATTTCGGGTTCTTGAGATGGGTCCTAAGGGTTTTGTGCTGGATGAGGGTGGGCGCAGAGAGCATGTCACGTTTGATAGGCTTAAACCAGCGCACAGGGTGGCAGGTGAAGTTGTGTTTCCGGCCTAGTTTCCCCGTCGGGGTCGCCCTCCTTACAGGACCCCGGCAGTGTCTTCACGGGTTCAGCATTCTGCTTCTCAGCCGGCATTGAACTGTGTTTCACCTACCGTCTCGGCTGAGGGACGGCGCAGCCGTTATGGCAGGCTGCTTAAGCCTCCAGTGAGAAACTGATTTTCTTTCCAGGAGTCCCTTCTGGGGGTGGGGGGGAGGCTGTGTGGCGGACACTAGGGGCTATGCCTCTCACCCAGCAGGGCTGTGAGCTGGGGGTGTGGTTTACGTTCCCGGGCTCTCTGGTGCAGGGTTGTTCCTGTTTCAGTTTGGTTTTGGAGCTGAGGAATAAAGTTCAAACTCGCCTTCGTCTCCTGTGTTTTTCCTCATCCTGCCACAACATATTATTTCTCCAATTGATTTCAGAATACCTCAGTTATATATGTTTGCTGCATATTTCATATCCTGGCAGAGCTTCTAGGTGTTATCCATCTATGAGAATATGTCTGAGAACGTTGTCATGGTACAGCATACATAACACATCTATGTAATTTTTCGATAATTTCCCAAGTTGTTTTTAACAAAATTATCCTCTACTCACCACATCTATACTAATATAGTCAAGTCAGTTTTATTATTTAGTTATATATATTATTTATTTTATTTACAAATTTGCCTCAGGGAGCTTTACAGCAACACAACATCCTGTACTTAGACCCTCATATCGGATAAGGAACAACTCCCTAAAAACCTTCAACAGGGAGAAAAAAACAGGAAGAAACCTCAGGGAGAGCAACAGAGGAGGATCTCTCTCCCAAGATGGTCAAGGTGCAATGGATGTGTTTACACAATTTACAGATTACAACATTGAAAGAGGTTAACAGAATTATAATGGAATTATAAAATTTATGAAGAATATGATGAGGAGGATGCCAAGCAGTGTCCCGACACCACCGTAACAGCCCAGGACCCGAGCCATGCTACCAGCATCATCATGTAGACAAAAAAAAACTATTAGTCACAAGACTGAGTGAAAGAAGGATATAACATTGAAACAGGATTGTAAAGTTATATATATGGATTTATAAGATGATATAATTATAATATATTTATGATATGATATAGATTACAGACCTAAAGTAAATTCCTTCCATTATTCTCCATTCCTCTCATTGTAAAATATCCCTGGCGAAACGTAGTCAGTGAGTCGGTTTCATTTAGGCTGAAATTAAATTGACCAGAGATGGAGTAGTGGTTAAGGCCCCTGCCTCTGGCCCCACGTAACCCTGCTGGCACAGAATTGAATACTGCCCGCCTTAGTTCCCAGCTCTCCCTTAAGTCTGTCACTCTCACAAGCTTCCGACCTCCGTAAAATTGAAAATCTGGCTGTTTGGTATCCAGATTAAACTTCCCCAGCTTTATGATATGAAATTCTGAGCATCTTCGCTACCGAGGAAATTAAGTCAAACATAAGCAAAGTGAAGGAAGATTTCATTCTTGTGCCCTGTCAGATTTCGAGAATTTCTCTGCTGTGTTGAGTACTTGGCCTAAAACCCAGGGCAACCTTGTTTTCTTTTTTTGGCACAACAAAATGTTTGCTAAGATAAATTAATTGTTGTTCTTTGAAGTGGGCTTATTCTAACTTCTAACATATGAACACAGAATTAACATTGAAAGAGCAAACGGGAACACAGTTCAGTTTTTGTATTTTGACCATACACGGTGTTGAAATGGCGGCACGGTGGTGCAGTGGTTAGCGCGGTCGCCTCACAGCAAGAAGCCCCAGGGTAGTCCGACCTTGGGGGTCGTCCTCTGTGTGGAGTTTGCATGTTCTCCCCGTGTCTGTGTGGGTTTCCTCCGGGGACTCCGATTTCCTCCCACAGTCCAAACACATGTAGGTCAGGTGAATCGGCCGTACTAAATTGTCCCTAGGTGTGTGTGTGTGTGTCAGCCTTGTGATGGACTGGCAGCCTTTCCAGGGTGTCTCCCCACCTGCCGCCCAGTGACTGCTGGGATAGGCTCCAGCCTCCCGCGACCCTGAGAGCAGGAAAAGCAGTTTGGATAATGGGTGGATGGATGGACAGTGTTGAAATTCCTTAAGCATATTAAAGCAAGTGAGAGAATAATAACTGGCTCGTAGCCAGTACAGATACTCAGTGGTTCGATCAATTAAATGAGGGGGCAAGATGATAACTGAAAGAAAAATCAGTGTTTGTTGTATTACTTTTAAATTTGTCTCGGGCCCATCGTTGTTACCAACAAAATGTGGTTGATATGATTGAGAACCAAACTGCTGTGCAGACTTGTTGAATGGCAACGTGAATTTCTATTGAAGTAAATAGATTGTTCTAATCCTATGTCTCACTGCTGTTCCATCTTTAAAGGTTCCATTTCAGGACGCCCTGGATCTAGTGCGCTCCAGGAAAGTGTACCTCAAAGCAGGCTATGTTTACATCCCTCACCAAGACATCGTCACCATCGTTCTCAATGACTTCCGCATAAGGCTGTCCAAAGCTCTTGCGGTAAGTGGCCACGTCTTTCTATTATGATACCTGTGACCGATAACTACTGACCTACAGTATAATTCATGGTTCAGTTTTTTGAGAATTTTGATTCTCCAACACTAAACCATTATGATGTTCTTTGCATCTGTATGTGTAAATGGGTATATGATTTGGTTTTGTATATAGATAGCTAGGGCTGTCACAGTTATTACATAATTGCCTGATCGCAATTATTTGACCTGACCGCGATCATTTTGCATAATCATTAGAATCATTTCCATTCATTTGTATAAAAACGGCAAGAGGAAACTAACAGAAATGTTATGTTTCCATCACTATTTCCAGCGTTTGTTGTTTGACTGGCACTCTTTTAATGGCGTCATCTTGTTGCGCCCCTGGGACATGAGAGGAGAATTAGCGCCAACAAACTGTTTAACTTCAGATGCTTGTTCTATAATTTTCGACGAGCATGTGCTAACATCATGGACGTAGTCGCAAAGCCAAACGCCACAGCGGTGCTGTGGGCACATCTTGGTTTTAAGCCAAATGAGAAAGGAGAGCTCAGTAACTTGGAGGAGACGGTTTGTCACATTTGCAGCAAAAGGTGGCAGTCAAATGCGCTAATACCACAAATAAAATAAAAAAAAACATCTACGGAGCCATCACCCCACCCAATTTGCTGAACTTGGAAAAACAGCCACCGCCGCAGTTCCATCCCAGCAATTGGCTGCTCCTGAAGCTTTCGGACAAGTGTCTAAATATAAACGTGACAGTAACAGATGTTGCACGTTAACAGTGTGACGTCGTATATAGGCAAAGAAATGCAGCTGTTCAATTCGGGGGATTGCAGCGGGGTATGGAGCAGTGACCGGGACGGCTCAGAAAATAGGGTAATTGGCCAAGTACAATTGGGGAGTAAAAGGGGGGGGGGGGAAGCCAAAAAGAAAAGAGACAATTAAATCGTTAATCACGATTATTTGTATGACAGTTAATCGTCAACTATACTTTCCTGATCGTGACAGCCCTATATATATCCCCTGTTGAAGTGCCACTCTGACTAGTCTATCTGTTGCTCTGAGATGGCCTCAGAAGACGTTAAAGGTTGAGGTAAGAAAAAGCATGTTTGTGTGCATGATGTAAATATAGTCTTGAGGGTAAGACTCGAGCAAACCAGTAAGTGCTTATTGGCCCCACAGGCGGGATTGTAGAGATTTCAGCACAGAATCTGTCCAGATAGTGCTACATTGCTGTGAGTGCCCTGACAGTTGGGGAACATGATGTGTTGGGCTCCAAGTCTCATGCTTACCTAGCTCGTACTGAGAAAACCAAAGTTCACTAACTCAGAAGTGGTAGTTTATGGAAGGGGAGTATGACAGAGGCATGTCTGCTGTGTGAGTGTATCCAGTCCTAAATGTGTTTCCCTCCTAGTACACAGAAACTGACAAGCTTGAATTATGAAGGTGAGGAAATAATAAAATGTGCCAGATTATAACACATATAATGCAACCTGGTGGCCACCATTCAACTTCTTTTATTTTAACTCAATCTATGTACATATTGGAGATTCTTTTGAAAGCACTCCACTTGCCAAGACGCACTGTCTGTTGTGGCACCATTTGCCCAAGTTAAGAAAAGTTCATCTTATTAGTTTAGTTCAAACGTCCATCTTTTTAAGTAAGTTTGTTAATCACCACTGCAACCACCTGTGTGCACCTACCAAAGCAAGAACAAGAAGTCTTCACCTTGCCATCGGATGAACACCCGTGAGTCTCGGATGAATTTAAGAAGACGTAATTGAGGGCGTCCGGGTAGCGTAGTGGTCTATTCTGTTGCCTACCAATACGGAGATCGCCAGTTCGAATCCCCGTGTTACCTCCGGCTTGGTCGGACATCCCTACAGACACATTTGACTGTGTCTGCGGGTGGGAAGCCGGATGTGGGTATGTGTCCTGGTCGCTGCACTAGCGCCTCCTCTGGTCGGTCAGAGCGCCTGTTCAGGGGGGAGGGGGAACTGGGGGGAATAGTGTGATCCTCCCATATGCTACATCCCCCTGGTGAAACTCCTCACTGTCAGGTGAAAAGAAGCGGCTGGCGACTCCACATGTATGGGAGGAGGCATGTGGTAGTCTGCAGCCCTCCCTGGGTTAGCAGAGGGGGTGGAGCAGCGACTGGGATGACTCAGAAGAGTGGGGTAATTGGCCAAGTACAATTGGGGAGAAAAAGGGGGTTGTGTGTCGGATGTATTGTGACGATTAACATGTTATAAGGGCTGCAGTACAGAATGGACAAGTTTACTTTTGATGCTTTTGAAAAGTTGTTGGGTGGCACGGTGGCGCAGTGGTTAGCGCGGTTGCCTCACAGCAAGAAAGTCCTGGGTTCGAGCTCCGGGGTAGTCCAACCTTGGGGGTCGTCCCGGGTCGTCCTCTGTGTGGAGTTTGCATGTTCTTCCCGTTTCTGCGGTGGATTTCCTCTGGGTGCTCCGGTTTCCTCCCACAGTCCAAAGACATGTAGGTCAGGTGAATCGGTCATACTAAATTGTTCCTAGGTGTGATTGTGTGTGTGGGCCCTGTGATGGCCTGGCGGCCTGTCCAGGGTGTCTCCCCGCCCACCACCCAATGACTGCTGGGATAGGGTCCTGCATTCCTGCGACCCTGAGAGCAGGATAAGTGGTTTGGATAATGGATGAACGGATGGATGGATGAAAAGTTGTTGCTGAACAAAACAACATTCACTAGGTACTTGAATACCTCTGTATTATACAATTGCATTCATCAGCTTGTGAAGCAGATAATCTGTCTCTAATAGGCTTTATCCAGACTACAGATAACCTCAACACTTCTCAGTCATAAACAACGATCCCAATGCTTCAACAACATGCTGTTGGCTTGCTATAAATTTCTATCAAACTATCCCATGTTGGTGAGACTTGCTGTTCTCACGGGACTATTTGAGCCTCTGCTAAAATATACCGTTATTTGGTTGGCAGGGATTTTGTACATTGATGTGAATGTAGTCTGTCATTGCAAAGAGATTTCCGTTATAGGATTAGACAAGCACTATAGAAATATAATCAATCATTCGTTCATAGTTTGTAGTTTAATTCTGCACCTATGAAACTTGCAGTATTTCATTTCCTCTGATTTACTGTAGCACGGAAGTAATTCAAGGTCTTTTGTAGCTTTTCAGTTCCATCTATATTCCTCACTCATCCCTTCTATGATTTTTAAATTGAGTCTACATAATTTCATGGGAATAAGTTTGACCTATATGTGTCAGTGATCTACAGTATTCACAATTTTAATGATCTGCAAATCAATTTTGACACCCCAGCTGCCTGCAAGGTTTGACAAGCTTTAATGCCAACTCTGCACTTTCGCAGCCTTCCCTGAGCTGCCATTATTTTGTACAAAATGACATTTTGCTCTCATGCTCATAAGGATGCTGGTGTTATCAGACAATCGGCGACTGTAAGGGACTTTGTTCGTTGCTATCAGTAGTATGTGAGAAGTTGTCTGCCAGGCAAATGCTTGTGCATGGAACTGTTCTGGTGTGGGAAGATGGCTGCGCAAATTCGTATTTGCAGCGGCCTCACCCAGCACCGTCCATGCAGTGTCTTCGTCCACGTCTGCGTCTAAGTTTTTTCTTCGTTTGATGGCTGGGAGAGCTGGCATGGGAGGTGTGTCGAGGGCTTGCTTCGTCCGGTGGCCCAGGGACCACGGCCCCTGCCTGGAGCTGCGCCCAAGGAGGAAACGGCGAGGGCAGTCTGGCATGACGTGGAAGCGGAGTGGGCTAAGCTAACTGCTAACCCATGTAGACCGGCGGTTCTGACAGTCGTCCTGGCTGGCGTTGATTCCCTTGGACAGTGATTTTTTTTGCTTAGTTAGGACATACGTGTTAGTTTGGGTATGTGTGTTCTTGTAGTTTTTGGACGTGTTTTTGTCTTTGTGTTGTACTGCTGTGGGCTGGGGTAAACGGCATTTTGTTTCATTTCATGTGCACAAGTGCATGAAGTAAAATGACAAAATGTTGCTGATTCCTGAACAGAGTGCTCTAGATTGGTCATGAAGGAACTAAAAAGGTGAGAAGATTCAGTGTTGTGATGTGGCTTATCCCGGCCATTAGTGGAGAAAAAGAGAGTGAGAAAACAATATTCAGTTCAGTTCCAGTAAATTTATTCCCAAGGATCAGTGTTACAATTACTGGAAGCCTGTGCAACACAACCAGTTCTGCTAAGTTTATAATAGACTACAATCCAAGTCCAGCAGCCCCCTGGGTAGATTTATTCAGTCCATTTGAGCCAGCCCGCAGGGAAATTAAGGTCTGCATCCGTGTCATTATCATCACTCAGAAGCAGTTTGTAAATCTGGGACTGTAAACTGTAATTTCATTTTGTTTTCTTTAATGCTAACACAGTTCTCTTTACTCTCAAGAATTGTGTGTTCTGGCCTACGTCTTGCTAGCTGACCAGCAGGTTTCCAGCCTGCCTGCTTGTATGCAACTGAAGAGCCTGCATATTTTTTTTAATGGTTTTACATAGTAGTTAAATGTTAGTGGGTTATTTGTAAATGTCGATTCCCTGATAAAATGTTCAGCTTTGAAGCCTACATGCCGCCGTGGCTTAAGTTTGTTTGCACAACGGCTTAAATTCTACCCTGACCCCCAAAAACTTTTTTTCTCTTTTTTTTCTTTCTTTTTTTTTGTTGTTTGTTTGTTTTGGAGCGGAAACTCCTTAGAGGAGCCCAGTTATGAAAGTTTTAATTGCAAAGACCAACATTGAAAAACCTCAATACACAGTCTAATGGGCTTGCTCTCTACCCAGATAACATTGAACTGGTACCAGGAAATGATAAATATTTTTGTGTGCAGGCAGAGTTGGTGACTTTAATTGAATACACAGCCATTTTGGTGTGCTGAATCTGGATTTTGAAAGTGCAAATGTAGTAATGCCTTTGTTACTAATAAGGGTAAGGCTTTACTAAAACGTTCATGTAAATCCTCGACTGGCAGAGAACACAACCTCCACAAGTGATGTATATTGTTGACTGTGTGTACATCTGATACCTTACTCATCATCATCAGTTCTGTAACCTATGGAGGTCGTAGGAGCGCAGCTGATGCCTCAACAAGTCTCTTCCACCGTTTATGGTGATTGAGTTTGGTTGAGTCATTGTGTGTCAGTAGGGAGAGTACCTGGTGGTCCCTATCTCCTCTCCAGGTATGGATGGCCATTGGTTCACCGAGGCCATCATCCGCCCTTTGACAGATTTTTTTTTTAGTCCTGCTGGGTGTCCACACACCCTCCTCACAACAACCCAAGGGTTGAAGTGGAGGTGCTGGTTTAGTCGCTGACGACTCGACGGTTACAGTTTAACGTTGTACCCAGGACCAACCTTACTAGATGGCCTTATTATGAAGATGCATCTCTTTTCAGTGTTTCCCACAGGTCTGGCGGAAAGGGCCAGCATTACATGCCGGCGCAAAAACAGTCTACTACATGTGACAAACAACAAATACGTGTGACCTTTAACACAATATTTGGATTTATCTCAATGCTCGTATCTGCTGAGTAAATGTATGAAAAATTAGTAGTCTAACCTTAGCTAAAGTTAGTCTGTGTCTTTCTAACTGCCATAGCCCGAAGAGAAAACGGAAGTATCCCCTTATCTGCGGGGGATATGTTCCAAGACCCCCTGTGGATGCCTGAAACCGCAGATAGTACTGAACCTTATATAGACAGTGCTAAGTGACTAACGGGCGAGTAGTGTATACAGCGCGGATACACTGGACAAAGGAATGATTCACGTCCTGGGTGAAACGGCGCGAGATTTCATCACGCTACTCAGAACGGCGCACAATTTAAAACTTGTGAATTGTTTATTTCTGGAATTTTCCAATTTTCGGACCGCAGTTGTGGCGCAGTGGTTAGCGCGGTCGCCTCACAGCAAGAAGGTCCTGGGTTTGAGCCCCGGGGTAGTCCAACCTTGGGGGTTGTCCCGGGTCGTCCTCTGTGTGGAGTTTGCATGTTCTCCCCGTGTCTGCGTGGGTTTCCTCCGGGGGCTCCGGTTTCCTCCCACAGTCCAAAGACATGTAGGTCAGGTGAATCAGACGTACTAAATTGTCCCCAAGTGTGAATGTGTGTGTGTGTGTGTGTGTGTGTGGGCCCTGTGTGATGGCCTGGCGGCCTGTCCGATGGCCTGGCGGCCTGTCCAGGGTGTCTCCCCGCCTGCCGCCCAGTGACTACTGGGATAGGCTCCAGCATCCCTGTGACCCTGAGAGCGGGATAAGCGGTTCGGATAATGGATGGATGGATGGTTGACCGCGGGTAACTGAAACTGCGGATAAGGGGGGACCACTGGTATAATCTTAGCCAGGACAACTTTGCTGCATGTTGCTCAGTGGTCAAGTTACGTGTGCTGAACACACTTGAGTCTTGTAGCTACCAACGCAGCATAGTTGCCGCTTTCTTTCATAGAATTCGAAGCTACTACCAAAGTCAGAGAACAATTACACAGTAAGGAGAAGAGGAGTTGCTTTACCTGTCCGTGCTTGTAAAACATCCATGTCCGCCTCTTCTAATGACACAATACCAGAGAACGTGTCTCTTTCTGTGTTTCTCTGCAGAGCGTGTGTGATTGTGAGTAGACCCGTCTCGCGACGGGAGGGGTAGAGCGAGGGGAACTTGTTCACTAGTTACTCGATCACGGATGGCGTCATTCTCTCTGAGTAATAAAAAAATAAATGCTAAAATGGGTCACCAAATATATTTTGGTGGCTGTTAATATATCCGGGCGGCTAGCCGCCTAAGTGAAGTCCATGTGTGGGAATCACTGCTTCTTTTTTTTCTTTCTACACTTAATATCATGTGACAACAAGTTGTGCAGCAGATGTTAGCCTGTTGTACCCACCATGTGCTTTTTCTCATTTGAGTAAAAAACAACTGCAATGACCAAGTCTTCCTTAGTGTAGAGACTGAGAAGTTGTCCATTACTGGCCTAAATCCTGTCCATTGTAATGTCCAATACGCTCTTCTGTTCATGGTGTAGAACAAGAAGTCATTGCCTTGGGAATAAAGTTGGGATAGTAGGCATCACACACTTGGCCTTGGTTTAACCTGAGAACATGTCCTCTATTGTAAGATAGGCACGCCGTCTTCTTCAAATTGAAAAAAAAAATGGAGAACAGAAAAGGTTGAGTTCATCCGTTCCCCTATTTCCTGGCAATTATCTGGACCACTAACTGCGGGAATGGAATAATGTTCCAAAACCATCCTTTTCTTGTAAGTGTGCCGTCGTGACTGTTGTGTACTATTATCATGGATATTCACATCCGCTGGGGACGACAGCAAGGAGATGTCTCAGAAAATGTGTCATTAAAAGTCATGAAATGGAAAGCTGCTTCTGCGTATGGCTGCATTTCGTTTCCCGGTCATTTTAATTTGAACGTACACAAATATCTGGTGGATGTGTGTGGTGGGGGACTTCATGGTTCATTTTAACTGTTTATTTGTCTGAAGTGTCTGCTCTGCTTACACCTGGATCATACTAGCCTCTACTGAGATTGTTGCAATTACTGATTAACTTTAACTTGATAGGGGTTACTGTGCGTTAAAAGGCTTGGTAAAAGCTTTTTTTTTTAAATTCAAGTTTTCTTAAACTAAAATTTTTTTTTAAAGGAAACTGCTTGGTTCTATGAGACGGATGCTTTGTGTTGTGCTGACATTGTTAAAAGGTTGTTTTTTGGGGGGGATCCCCCCCCCCCCTTTTCTCCCCAGTTTTACTTGGCCAATTACCCAACTCTTCCGAGCCGTCCTGGTCGCTGCTCCACCCCCTCTGCCAATCCCGGGAGGGCTGCAGACTACCACATGTCTCCTCCGATACATGTGAAGTCGCCAGCCGCTTCTTTTCACCTGACAGTGAGGAGTTTCACCAGGGAGATGTAGCGCATGGGAGGATCACGCTATTCCCCCTAGTTCCCTCTCCCCCCTGAACAGGCGTCCCGACCGACCAGAGGAGGCGCTAGTGCAGCGACCACGACACATACCCACATCCGGCTTCCCACCTGCAGACATGGCCAATTGTGTCTGTAGGGACGCCCGACCAAGCCGGAGGTAACACGGGGATTCGAACCGGAGATCCCCGTGTTGGTAGGCAATGGAATAGACCGCTATGCTACCTGGACGCCTGTTAAAAGCTTTTTATAGTTGAAAGTCTTGCTGTAACTGTTTGAGCCCCTACCACAGCTCAAGTTTTGAGCCCTAATTTTTCAGTGACCAAGAGCCAGTCATTGGACTTGCATAGCAAACTGAAGTCGGCCAGCAGTTATGCCCATCTTTTTGTAATTCCTTCTATCATTTAGTGTCTGTGATTGTTTAACTGAACCCAACATATTCGCTTGAGTTTTTCTAATGATGTTTTTACCCTCTGACTTCTGTTTTCCATTACTTATCTAGTGTCCTTTTTTTCTTTGCAGTTGACAGCACGTTCTCTGCCAGCGGTGCACTCTGATGAACGACTTAAACCTTTGCTTAACCACCTCAGGTAATTTAGTTTTATCAGTTGCATTTACCTTCACTGTTGTGTGTGTGTGTGTGTGTGTGTGTGTGTGTGTGTGTGTGTGTGTGTGTGTGTGTGTGTGTATATTAGGGTTTTTTTAGGCTTTTCATTTTTATTCAACTTGACAGTTTTATTCAATTTGGCAGTAGTAGATTGCAGCACTCGCATCACTGCCTCAATCACACACCATTCATAGCAAACAATGACACAAGCTCAAAGGGATTGTTTTTATACTCCCCTGCCTTCCCTTCCCCTCTATTTGCCAGGGATGCAGAAGAACTTGGTGCATGTTCTACAGTTACACTCTTCTTTTAGCTTAAGTAAGTTCCTTTTTGAGGTCCTCCCAGGTAGCTTTTCCAGGTTCCTATGAGGACAGTATTCCGACCTCACCGCAGCAGGTGTAGACGTATTTAGATAATTGGGACTAAGCTGGGGAAAGAAAAAAAACGCCTGCTGGGTTCACTTTTGCCCCCTGACCATCTGCATTGTCATCTGTTCTGTTATGGACCTTGAATACAAACCTAGTTGTCAAAAACTGTTACAGGCTTTATCCTATAATAATGACCATTATTTAGTAAGGCCTTATTAAAAGCCTGTTTATAGGCTAGAGTGGAAGGATTTTTAGAAATCAGGAACAATCAGGCACAATTTCTTGTCATTTCTTACATGTACTTGCATACACAAAGAAACAAAATTTCTTTTTCCACACCTCCCCCGCACTCCACACGACGACACAGACGCAGACAAAAACACTGCACAGTCGACGCTAGGCGAGGCCGCCGCCAGACCACCTCGGTGTTTCCTTTTGGGTACAGCTCCAGGCAGGGCTGTACAGCTCCAGAAAGGGCCGTAAGCTCTCTCAGCCGACCCAACGCCAGCTCCCCCAGCAATTAAATGAAAAAAATTGACAAACAAAATAAAAAACTTCACACGAAGACACAAATTTAGATTCAGACATGGACAAAGACAGTCCATAGTCGGCACTGGGTCAGGCCGCCGCAAACGCGAGTTCACGTCGCTATCTTCCAGCACCAGAAGGTTGATCCTTCTGAGTACAAGATATCAAGCTCTACCTGAGGGACCATTTTTATTCGCAATGTTTATATATTACTCCTTTGGTATATTCTCAGAACCAGAGTCGGCCTGTGTGTGTAAACGTACATGGCCAATAAACCTGACTCTGATTCTGAAGATTGCCTTTATAACCAAAAGTTAACAATTCTCCTATTGGACCCAGAATTGTGCTTATATTAATGGACAATAATTGGCAAAAATAAGTCATACTTGTTTTAATAATGGGTGTGTTAAATCACCTTTTGGAGCAGCTGCTCTTTCCATACTTGCCTCTTTCAGTGCTCATACAATGATGAGCTAACTGATTTGGCATTTCGGCCCTTCTGCTCAAGTGCAGTGTATTTGCAAAGCGACTTTCCAGTAAAGCATTTTTCTTCCTTTGTTTCATCACTTTGCTGCAAAATTGCCTATTTCAGGTTTAATCAGGCTGTTTATGCAAAGGATAGACTGAATAAAACTAACTTAGAAATACCTGCTGGTCCGTGGTGGTGTAGCAGTCTAAGCATCGGCTTTGAGTCGATGCAGTTGCCCACTGGGGACCGGGGTTCGCGCCCCGGTCTCGTCAGATCCGACTATGGCCGGACTCAATGAAGCAGCAATAATTGGCAATGCTGTCTTCGGGAGGGGGCGGAGTCGGCTTGTGTTCGTCACATGAATGCGTCTCTGTGAGTGTCGATAAAAGCAGTGGTTCGGCCTGGATTCGCCTTGTCACGAAAGTGGGGAGGCGTCTCCTTCGAGACTGCCGGCCAGAGGGATGCAGTTGGCGAACACATGCAGTACGAGGGTGGGAGTTTGAAATAAAATAGGGATCGATTGGCCACTAAATTGGGAGAAATCAGAAATAAATTTATATTAAAAAAAAAAAGAAATACCTGCTGAAAGATGAATTCTTTCTTTTGGTTCTTGTTTTTCTCTTTATGAGCATATAGCATCCACTATGGGGTGGGAGACGCCACATTCAAATCGTTGGAAAGCCCCGTTCTAAACCAGTTGAGGACTTAGTGTCACTAGCCAATCCAATTTTGAAGTTCTAAACAAAAGCTGGTTTCCCATTTACCAAAACAAGCATAGAGAGCTTGTTAAAGTCTGTGCTGACTTGGGTTCATTACAGCCTTGCTGTCTTTTTGTGCCATTTTGTGCATAGAATAAGTGAAGTGCAAGTCTGTGGAGTCTTTCGTGTCTTGCTTCTTATTGTTTGCTAAGTGGACATCATTGCACTGGAGAAACATGTCACTGAAAATTCAGGAAACATTCTTGATCTTGCCAAAAGCTGCAAACTTGTAGCTAATGTAAGTTGAACTTTTCCTTGTCATGTTTTTATTTTTTTGTCTAGTCATGCCTATGTGGGACAGGATTACAGCATCCAGAAGAATGTTGGGAAAATTTCCTTGGAACAAATTGATTCGGTGAGTTTGCATTGACCTACCCATCTTAATCTCAGAAGAAGAATCTTTCTTTACTTTGACTTTCTTTAGTTTGGTTCTGGGTCAGGTGGTCAGGAAGAGATTAGATTAGAACTGGAGACACTTTATGTACAGTACGCTTCGAACAAGTAATGTGACCAATGGGCTTCCAGTAAGTATGAAGAAAAAAATAAAGTTTCTCACTGTTCTTCAATCTCTTTCATAGCACCACTTCCTTGCTTTTTCAAATGCAAGATTATTTTTTTTAAAACCCATGACGGTATCCATGGCTACCCTTTTCAACTTTTTCTAATCTGGAACAGCCGCCAAACATTTGCCAAGGAATCAGCACATGTCTTTGATAGCTGGTTAATTCACAAATGCCACTACAATCTGCAAATTGATGCAGTTAATCTAGTGCTATATGTCTTTCAAAAGATTTTTTTTTGTTATACTGAAAATTTTATTGTTACTTTGTGTTTAGAAAGTGTAACAAATATGTAGCAGCTTCAGCTATCCCAGGGTGTAGGCTATCAATCAGCATTAAATAACCTTTTTTGATTTCCTTAAAGAAGGCTCATTTCAGTTGTACAAAATTTATGGATGGTAGATCTCAGCTTCTTAGCACCACCACAAAAGCTGTGATATGAAGGGATTCAGTTAAGCTTTTGAAAGTCGCACATGATGGGACACAATCAGTAGGCATAATGTCATATATTAAGGATTTGTAGTTATGATTTGGGGCATTTCAGAATGTCACTTAAAGTGATACTGACATCAAAATCTGAAACTTCCTATTGATAGGCTATGTTCCGAGTTGGAATGTGACCACGGAGAAATTCAGTGGCTGAAACAGTGCGTCTGTGGCCACTCGAGAGATCCATGATTGACTGTTGATGGTGTCCAATTACAAATTGTGCCAGTGGATACGTAGACACCAGTCAATTTGCATATAGGGTTACACAGCCCTCTATACCACGTATGAGAGCTGTGGATAACTGGATCCATGTCAAACATCACCGCGCTACCGCTCATGTTTAAAACCCTAAAATAAAAACTTTATATCCACGTACCTGTGTGTTATTGTTGTTTGTAACAGGTTTTGAGTTATGAAGTCAAAATACTCATCGAATTGTGATATTAATCGACGTTTATCGGTCAGTTATCATGTCGGCGGACATGAGCGGTATGAGCGGTAGCGGTAACATGGTGACGTTTGACATGGAGTAGTCAATAGCTTTGAATTCACAAAACCACGCCTATTTTTTGGTTACGATTCAAACTCCCAATGTTAAAAAATGTGTTCAGAAAGGGCATGTCAGTCTCTCTTTAATATTACTCTATGAGCTATGTCTATGTACTTTCCTTCAAAGTAAAGCAAGGACATAACGCACACCTCCTAATATGCCTCAAGTGCCAGTCTGGTACTTGTTTAGATATGCCCCAAGACCACATACTTAGCCAACTGGGACAAGAGGATGATGTCATAGGAACTGATGAATTTTTTTTTTGGGGGGGGGGGGTTGCATCGGTGACAGAGGTGCCAATATTTCCAAAATAGGTCAAATCCTAGCATCCCAAATCCTTTTCTTGCTGGAGTGAAGTAAGTTTAGCCTCGCGCAATACCAATGGGAGTGATCTTTACTCACCTGCTGTTGCACTTTTCCAGCTCTCAGGGAAGTCCTTCCCACTGTGCATGAGGCAGCTCCATCAGGCCTTGAGAGAGAACCATCATCTCCGACATGGTGGACGTATGCAGTATGGCCTCTTCCTTAAAGGCATTGGCCTCACCCTGGATCAGGCACTACAGTTCTGGAGATCGGAGTTTATCAAGGGCAAGGTGGATGCAGACAAGGTAATGTCTCTAGCACCAATGCAATGGTGTTTTTTTTGTTGTTGTTTTTTGGAGTAGCACTATTTAAAGTTGGAATTCCTTCTCAGAAATTAATTAGCAATACACCTCCAACACACAACAAGGAATGAAGATTTGTGGTGTAATCTGCTACACAAGTTTTTACATTGTAAAGTGGGTATTGATAACTGTATCTCCAGCATTATGATGTATGCATCTCCAAACAGGACAAGCGGCATGAATTTTTCTACTGACTTAATGTTGAATTTATCAGTGAAAAGTTCAGTATTAATTTATGCTTCCCCGGTAAACTGAACTAAATTCACAATAAGAGGATTTAAAAAAAAAAGTTTTTGTGTGTGTGTGTTATGAACTTCAGAAACTAAGTATGAAATGCTATATTCATAACCAGTGAAAGTGAGATGTTAACAAGGGATCCTAAATTCCTGACCAGCTGCTACACCAACATGGTTATTTTAACAGTTTGAAACTGACAGACAAAAAAACCCTGCTTTATCTAAAATACCATAATTTTGCTTCCCGTTTCACCATCACTGCTGCCAAAGCTCATTTGTGATCTTTGTTGTTTTATGGAGAAGAGCTTGTTGTTGGATGCCAGGGCATGAAACAATGAACTGGTGTGATGGTCAGTTTGCCAAGAGTGTTTAGATCAGACCCAAAACAAATGATGCTGCAATACACATTTTTAACCAGTTTTTGTAATGCCCTTTTGTATGATACAAGTTGGGATTTTGGTATGTTTCCCTTGGAGGGTGTTGTAAGTCACTTGGTTGGTCCACTAAACTGATCAATCTGTAGCAGAATCTCAGGGGATGTGGCAGAATAGGGACACAATTGCGACATTGTCAAATTTGCCTACATGTAGGGTAGCATAATGGTCTGTTCTGTTGCCTACCAACATGGGGATTGCCAGTTCGAATCCCCGTGTTACCTCCAGCTTGGTCGGGCGTTCCTACACACACAATTGGCTATGTCTGTGGGTGGGAAGCCGGATGTGGATACGTGTCCTGGTCGCTGCACTAACGCCTCCTCTGGTCGGTTGGGGCACCTGTTCGGGGGAGGGGGAACTGGGGGGAATAGTGTGATCCTCCCATGTGCTGTTTCCCTGGTGAAACTCCTCACTGTCAGGTGAAAAGAAGCGGCTGGCGACTCCACATGTATGGGAGGAGGCATGTGGTAGTCTGCAGCCCTCCCCAGATCAGCAGAGGGGTCGGAGCAGAGACCGGGACGGCTTGGAAGAGTGGGGTAATTGGCCGGATACTTCTTCTTTTGGCTTTGTTTCCCAGGGGTCGCCACAGCAGATTTGATAGTTTCCATCGGTACCCTGCGAGGGCACAGCACCGATGGCGGTCTTGATTGGGAGAAAAGGGGGGGAAATTTGTCCACATGCCATTCGGCAGGTAACAGTCACCATTTGTCAGGTCCTATGCTACAAAGAAAATCCAGTCTCCTGGTGAATAAGAGAAGGTTATTAAAGGACAGGTTTTCTGTTTGAACCCAGACCTCATTAAAATATTGTCTGGGCACACAAAGCTTTGCACAGACAATTGAACCCAGCAAGAAGATTCAGCAAATTGGTAAGCTTCTCAGCACTGAAGAGATCAGGGAAGTATTTGTCTCTACGATTCAAAATGATGCCCGACAACGTTTTAATGAAACCTGGGTTCCAAAAAAAAAAAAGACAATCTATCCTTTAATTAGTTGGGTAATTAACCAGCCACATTGCCTGGTCAAAAAAAAAAAGCTCCATCCATCTCAGGCTACATAAGTGCCATGACTCATTTAAAGTTCATCTTTCTTTATGTGGTTTTCCACTTTTGATTTGATTTGCCTAAAGAATTGATGGTTTACAAAAGCTACATGTTGTCTTGGACCTCTGGTATTATGAGAACAAATGGCGCGTTTTTTTTTGTTTGTTTTTTTGTTGAGTATCCTTAGATTTGAATTATTCATTATTTTAAGTGCCGTGAAAAAATGACCAGTTTTTGAAACTCAAGGTATCCTGATACAATGATAAATACTGCAAGAAATAGTAAAGGTGGCTCTGGCTCATGTTTTGATAACACCAGAATGACCGGGATTTCACTCCTACCTAAAATAACCATGGGTGGTCTTGACCGCCGCGTTTTTTTTTTTTTTGGATAAATTTATTTCTGATTTTCCCCTTTTTCTCCCAATTTAGTGGCCAATCGATCCCTATTTTAACACCTCGTCCTGCATGCTTTCACCAACTGCATCCCTCCGGCCGGCAGTCTCGAAGGAGTCGCCTCGCCACCTCCGTGACAAGGCGACTCCAGGCCGAACCACTGCTTTTCCCCACACACACAGAGACGCATTCATGGTGACGAACACAAGCCGACCCCCCCCCCTCCCCCCGGAGACAGCGTTGCCAATTATTGCTGCTTCATCGAGTCCGGCCATAGTCGGATCTGGACCGCTGCGGGGTTTTTAAACTCTATATTCTGTCAAGATAAATACCAAGTTGAGATATTAATGCGTTGCATATGTTAGTATGTCTGTTAGGAAACTAACTGACACCAAAATTAGAAATTTAACAACTATAACACTATTTTTAAACAATTTAAACTTCAGAGAGACATGGTCCAACTTGAATAGCAAAATTGAAAAAGTGAAAATATGACCCGAAAAACAAAACGGAAAACACATATTGCTAATCTAACAAACGTAACAAGGCCTATAACACGAGAAATGTAAAAAAAATTACTGAAAATAAATATTGAAACAGTCCCAAACAACGACAGGGACTTAAAAACTACCAGAACGACCGTGGGCGGTCATTTTGACCGCCGGTTTTTAAACTCTATATTGTGTCAAGATAAATACCCAGTTGAGATATTAATATATTACATATGTTAGTATGTCTGTTAAGAAACTAGCTGACACCAAAATTGAAATTTTAACAACTATTAGTACTATTTTTCAAACAATCTAAAAGGGCCGCTGTCCAACGTCTGTAAATACTGCAACACCTCGGTAGTAGTCATAATGCGTCTGTAACGGCGTCTGTAACCAGACATGTTGGAAATAATCAGAAATCAAGTTTAGACTGTTTCTCTGCAATGGAGGACGCTAGTGTGTTTCTAGGACAGAGCAATGAACTTCACGAAGGAAATGACGCGGCCAACACACGTCATAAATACTGACATGACGCACACCATCACGCGCAAATTACGAGACGGTCATTTTGACCGCTCATGGTCGTTTTAGGTAGAGCTTATCATAACTTATTTTTTGTGTGCAATTGATCTAAAACTAATTTTAATGCAAATATGTGTAATTTTAGGAGCATTCAGGGAGTGGCAGGTCTGTGTCTTTTTCTCTCTCACAAAGTTAATAAACGTTGAAAATCCAAGACAGTCGTTCTAGTTTAACAAGGAACACAAAAACAATGAAACTGATTACTGCTTAGATAACCAACTACAGTCTGGAAGATGGGGTGTGTTTTTGTTACATGGAAATTAGACTTGGGTGTCATCCTCGAACCATCATGCAAACAGAGCAGGTGGGGAGGGGCAAATTGCTGAAAGTCTTCTCATTTCGGCTGCTCCTGTTAGGGGGCAAATTGCTGCAAGTAATCCGTCAAAATAATGGCATAAGATGCAGATGTGTGTGTGTGCGTGTGTGTGAATTACTTTCAGAGTGTCACCTTACCAAATGTCCCCACTGAAAAACAAGATGGCCAAGGTTGACTACTCTTTGTATGCCATGGCTAGTGAAGTAAATTGCAGATTCGACTATTGGGCTCCTGTCAGAGGATTGATTCCTCAGTCATGATGCATCGACTGTCACTGGAACCGGTCATGTCAGCAAGGAAAACGGGATAAAAACACATGTAAAGGGAAGGTCGCGTCCACAAATCCTAAATATGAATCTTTGATGTCTGTTGTTTTCTTTAGTATCATGAGTAATTCTGGTATTGTGTTGAATGTTGTGATGAAGCTTTTAAAGTAGGCTATTTTAATCTCGAAGCAATTTAGCTCAAACATGGACAAGAGGATTTTTTTTTTTTTTTAATTGTTTTTTTGTTTTTGTTTTTTTTGTTGGTTTTTTTTTTTTTTTTTTTTTTTTGTGTTTTGCTCAGTCGTATCTCTCTAACTACCCACCTCCCTCCCGCCGCCTTGGAAACGCTCTTCGCTTTGATCCGGTGGAGCAATTTGTCAATATGTGCGGCTCTTTGAATATTTTGAAGAAAGGCAGGACATGTATGAGCAACACTCATCTATAAAAGTGAATATGTGGTACGGTGTCTGTCATATTTGATAGTGCTGTTGGGTGTCTCTCCATATACGTGGGCTAGAATTCAGAAAGCTGCCTACCGTTTCGGTGACTGCCGCTAAGCCACTCTCTCAAAGTGCCAAAGCCGTGTCCGCCTGTCTAGCTCCCCGTTTCCTCTGCTGCTGTGTTGTATTACCCCTGAATGAGAGCCCCGTGGCAAATACTCAGTCATTATGCAATGACAATCTTCAAAGTGTGCCATTCCCAGGGTGCCTTGGTTTCCCTCTGTCTAACCTCCCCAGGTGTAACTGGGGATGGGCAGCGCACAAAGAGTGGCACTTGTTCCAGAGCTGAGGCAGGAACAGGAGGATGCTGACCAGATCACAGCTCTCCCTCTGATGTATGCGCCGTGTCGGGCTGCACGTTGTGGCAGAGCCTGCTCATTAGTATGCAGCAGGCACAGTGAGAGAGATGGGAGGCAGCGATGCCGAAAGGATGGCCTAGAGGAAGAGGCATGTAATGTTAGACTAGGGAGAGAGGGGAAATTGATGAAATCAATTTGATCTTTCCATTTTTGTTTCTGTGGAAGTCGGCCTGTTCATGTACACAAGTGTCTACTTTTACCACATGAAGTAGAATATTGCCCTGGGTAAGGTCTGCTTTTTAACTACCTGTGTTGTTGAAGTTTAAGATGAGGTGAGCGAGTGCTCTACAAACTGACGCCATTTTGTTTAAACGTGCTGCCCTGCTCAGGGCTTTCTTACAAATATGCTTTAACATGAAGTGTTCTGAGAAATGTTCTTTTTTTTGGTTATTATTTATTTATTTTGCATTTTAGTTTGGTCAAAACTGAATATCATTAAACAGTTTTATCGCCAGCATTTTTAGCATCTTGTAAAGACGCTTAAATCATGTCGGGTAATGTCTGCAATAAGCCAGAAACTCAGTTTTCAACGGTTTGGTGCATATAACATAAGTTTTGTGGCATCTCTAGCCCCTAGCCTCACCCCTCCTTCCCTCCTATCGTTCAATCAGTAGTGCATGAGCTTGGCATCCGGGTGGCATAGCAGTCTATTCCATTGCCTACCAGCACGGGGATTGCCGGTTCGAATCCCCGTGTTACATCTGGCTTGGTCAGGCGTCCCTACAGACACAGTTGACCGTGTTTGCGGGTGGGAAACCGGATGTGGGTATGTGTCCTGGTCGCTGCACTAGCGCCTCCTCTGGTCGGTCGGGGCACCTGTTCAGGGGGGAGGGGGAACTGGGGGGGAATGGCGTGATCCTCCCACGCACTGTGTCCCCCTGATGAAACTCCCTACTGTCAGGTGAAAAGAAGCGGCTGATGACTCCACATGTATCGGAGGAGACGTGGTAGTCTGCAGCCCTCCCCGGATCGGCAGAGGGGGTGGAGCAGCGACCAGGACGGTAATCGACTCTATGCATAACTGTATACCACTGACTTCCGGTTTCTACTGCAGTGGTCATACCAGTTCCTGTTTGTTGGCGTGTGCTATTGACAATGGCATATTTTTGGCGATGCCTGCAAGATTTACCATGGATAAATGTCAACGACATGCACACAACTGTCGACAGACTTTAACCTGCACCTACCAGCAAACGGGTGGACAAGTTTCAAGATGTACATATCAAGTTACGTCCACAATTCTGTCCATCCGTCCGCTCATCCTCATATATGGTTGACATTTATCCATGGTAAATCTTGCAGGCATCACCAAAAATATTCCATTGTCAATAGCACACGCCAACAAACAGGAAACTGGTATGACCGCTGCAGTAGAAACCAGAAGTCAGTGGTATACAGTTATGCACAGAGCCGATTGGCTGCATACAATTGGGTGGGAAATTAAAAAAATATATATTGCACGATCTTCATCTTATGGCTTAACTGCTCACCATTTAGGGATATGCTGACATGAGTTGTTCTGGAAAACCAAGGATGTGTTTGTTTAATGTCCATATGTTTGTTTGAACCTGATGTTTAAATTTTAATTTGTTGCAGCAGTTGTTTGCTTTACAGAAATCATACCAAAATCATACCAAAAGATGGAAATAAGGAAATGCTCTTGCAATGCTCTTGCTTAGGGCTGGGTGACATTGACAGAATCAAATATCACTGTGTTTTTGACTGAATACCATTATCAATAACCTTTTTTTTGGGGGAGGATTTTCACTGTTTATCTCCCCAATTGCACTTGGCGAATCACCCCACTCTTCCAAGCCATCCTGGTCACTGCTCCACCCCCTCTGCTGATCCGGGGAGGGCTGCAGACTACCACATGCCTCCTCCCATACATGTGGAGTCACCAGCTGCTTCTTTTCACCTGACAGGAGTTTCACCAGGTGGACGTAGCGCGTGGTAGGATCACGCTATTCCCCCCAGTTCCCCCGAACAGGTGCCCTGACCAACCAGAGCAGGCACTAGTGCAGTGACCAGAACACATACTCACACCCGGCTTCCCACCCGCAGACACGGCCAATTGTGTCTGTAGGGACACCCGATCAAGCCAGAGGCAACACGGAGTCTCCATTATCAGTAATCTTGACAATATTTTTGGGATGATTATTGGTGCTCTCATTAGATATTTACACACAAGAATCTTTTGAGAAATGATCATCAGTAATGTGGATATGGGGACCAAGCAGGTAGAAATACATTGTTCATTTCACGCTGTAAAAAACATTCTAATCAGCTCATAAAATCACATCTCTTTACTGTTTTGCAGCCTTTAAGGCCAGGGAATGACAACATTAAAGTTATATCACCATATTACAATAACCAAGGTCCCAAGCAAACACGATATTGGTGTATTGATATATTTATTGCCCAGAGCTGCTTTTCCATAAGCCTTCAGGTTGAACAAATTCCAAACCGGATACTAACCAGTCAAATGAATTCAGATTCCAACAGCTGAAGTTACAAAACAGGTTTCATTGTATATTCAGTACTGTCGATAGAATGCAGGCGGGGAAATACGGAATGTTTTGATCATTTCATGTTTCCCATACAGAGAGAAAATCACACATGGGTAATCTGGAGAGGGAGCAAGACAGTTTGTGTAGAAGTGTAGTTTTTTTGTGGTGTGTGTGTGAGGAGCAACCCATGTGTGAATATCTGAAACATAATGCTGACCAGAGCTTTCTCATTTTATAGATTTCAGAATCCTGCTCAGGCGGTGGTAGCTTGTAGCTATATTGGTCAAAATAAACTCCTTTGCTATAGCTTTTACAAAAATATCCATCAGAAGCGCTTCATCAGTTTGAATATTGCACCGAGTCGCTGAAGCCAGATCCATTTTGCCATTTTAACATTTCTTTGGCTTAAGGCATTATTTGCCCCCATCTTGGGAGTGTTTCTACTCTCTAAACTGCAAAGGTTTTCATTTTGTGTGTGCAGCTGTAACGTGAGGTGCATCAGGGTAAAAATCATTACACTTGTGTACAGAAATGTTTTGTGATGATGCTCATAACCTGCAGTGTTGTATCGGAAATTCTGGCTGAATACTTTCTTACAGAATTTTCTGTTTAAATATGGGCACTGGTGGACACTAATAGGTGAATAATGATATATATATATATATTTTTTTATTATTATTTTTTGCAGTTTCTTCAGGTTAATTACACCACAGCTATGCATCCTTATCTTTTTGTTATATTCTGTATTTTTGCCATGTAGTTGGTTTATCCAGCCCAGAGGGGTTAAAAGTAAACCCTCCCCTCCTAATCAGCTTAGGCACTGCTGGTTGCTGTAAAGGTTGGGAAGCTAGCGTTTTTGCTTGTGCGTGTTGTTTTCATCACAAGATAATCTGATGTGCTGATAACTGTCATGTTAGCAGCAAGTCGACACGGTCGACACCTCTAGTGAGAGACTTTTTGCTGGAAATGTGTAGTTGCTGTCCTGTGTGTCAGTGTGTGAAAGAGAAAAGTATTCTTGACACCACTAATACTTGTAGTTAAATTACACAACTAGGCCAGCTAACTTTTTATTTTTTTGGGGGGATCCCCCCCCCCCTTTCTCCCCAATTGTACTTGACCAATTACCCCACTCTTCCGAGCCGTCCCGGTCGCTGCTCCACCCCCTCTGCTGATCCGGGGAGGGCTGCAGACTACCACATGCCTCCTCCCATACATGTGGAGTCGCCAGCCACTTTTTTTCACCTGACAGCGAGGAGTTTCACCAGGGGGACGTAGCACGTGGCAGCGACCAGGACACATACCCGCATCTGGCTTCCCACCCGCAGACACGGTCTCTGTAGGGAGCAGAGATCGGGACGGCTCAGAAGAGTAGGGTGATCGGCCAAGTACAATTGGGGAGAAAAGGGGAGGAAAAAAAAAGATTGTTGAGTCTCTTTCAATCAGCCATATGTGATGACACAACACGGCAGTAGCCACAAAGCTGTGCAGAATGACTCCTTAGTTAAACCTAACTAATACTGAATGAAGGTTTCTATACAAACTGATTTTGTTTATTACCAGTTCGATTTGTAGAACGTCAGTATATTCCTTTGAATGTTTTAAACGGTCCGTGTTTTAATGCGTGCACGATGTTTGGAGTGTTGTGAAATATTGCGTTTACTAATTTGATGGTTGATTTCTGGAGCTCTCTAGAGAGATAAAATTGACCTTGTGGAGGCTATTTGACTGGGATTTTAGTCACCGCAACTTGGTTTTCATGCCCAACTGTAACCCTTTCACTAAAGTAAATGTTAGTCTTGATTATTTTTTCACCAATTTATAAAACTAAGCTCTACCTTATTACTTTGCCAGAATTCTTGACTAATTCACACAGCTCCTGAAATCTTTATGTGCTAAAGGAAAGCGATTTTCTCCCTTATAAAAGACACCTCTGAAAGAGAATGTCTCTTTCATAACATCTTTGCTAAGTATTGTAATTGACTAAAAATACCTCTCGCTCATTATCACTTCTTTTTACGACTTCTAGCTTTGCTTGGTTTTAGTGCACAGCAACTAATGAACGACTTACAACAGTCACAACATTTGGGAGCCACGAAACAGTCCCGTGTCTTGGGACAGGAACCGCAACCTACTTTCTCCATGGTTGTCAAAAAATGGTGTGCTGGAACGGATGACCACCCTCCCAGATTGTTACCCTGACCCTAACCACATCAAACCCTTACCTATTATTCTTTTTTTTTTTCCCCTCCCCAATTGTACTTGGCCAATTACCCCACTCTTCCGAGCTGTCCCGGTCGCTGCTCCACCCCCTCTGCTGATCTGGGTGGGGGGGGGGGCTGCAGACTACCACATGCCTTACCAACACCGGCATCACTTGTTCGAATCCTGGTGTTAACTCCGGCTTGGCTGGGCGTCCCTACAGACACAATTGGCCGTGTCTGTGGGTGGGAAGCCGGATGTGGGTATGTGTCCTGGTCGCTGCATTAGCACCTCCTCTGGTCGGTCGAGGCGCCTGTTTGAGGGGGAACTGGGGGGAATGGCGTGATCCTCCCATGTGCTACGTCCCCCTGGTGAAACTCTTCACTGTCAGGTGAAAAGAAGCGGCTGGTGACTCCACGTGTATGGGAGGAGGCATGTGGTAGTCTGCAGCCCTCCCCGGAACAGCAGAGGGGGTGGAGCAGAGACCAGGACGGCTCGTAAGAGTCGGGTAATTGGCCAGATACAATTGTGGAGAAAAAGATGGGGGGGGGCAGTATGCTTTTAAGCAGGTCCTTGGTTAGTATGCTGGTGTAGCAGTTAGCAATGTTGCCTCTCAAGAGAGGTTCATGGTTTGATTCTCAGTCTTGGTCCTGTCTGCGTGGACTCTACGTGTTCTCCCGGTGTTTCCGCATGGCTTCCCTCTGGGTACTGTAGTTTCCTTCCACATCCAAAAACATAAATCGGTATATATTTAGGTACCGGCTACTCCTTATTGTTTCTGAGCAAGGGACCGTCCTCAGAACTTGGTAGTTGTTTCCCAAGCCGCTCTTTGGCTGCCAACCGCTCCTCACAGTCGTAGGACGTGTCAAGTAAAATTAATTTCCCCATTGGAATTATTAAAGACTTTCTCTCTCCTTGTGGTTTAATTTAATCATCGAAAAAAAATGACATTACAAATTTCCATTTCCATATTAACACAAAATATACGAGGACGCATTGCTCTTCAATCAAATCCAATTGCCGTTTCAAATTATATATATATATATATATATATATGTAGTTTAATCAGACTAATAAGTATGAAATAGATTGGTTAGTTTCAATTTAACATTCACCCTCCCTAATACAAGGTGTTCACCTACACCCATGTGTTATAGGCTTTATTTTTCTCCCCTTCACATCATTTGTAAAATTAATCATAAGCTTGTGTTTGATCCAATGCTATGCTTAGATTGATATCTGTGCTATTAATCTGTTTTTGTTTCTTCCATTTCAACTAAGGACGTCACTCATTAATTGATGAATTTCACTCCGTGTGCCCTGAATGTGACCGCATGCAAAAAAAAAAAAAACCCCAAACCTCAAGTCATTGTCAGTGTGCCAACATTATAGTTGTTTATCCTTGCCGCTTCTGAGCCGTCATCTTTTTCCAGCCAGTCAGCGGGGCAGGCTGCATAAATAGCTCTCTGAAAAGAGATCATTTTCTTTACTGTGCAACATAAAAGCAATTTCACTTTTGGCTCAGGTAAATTGTGTATTTTATGGTGCCACACCTTTTTGTATTGATGCAGATTTTGAAAAGGCCTGCAGCACTGATTAAATTGGGAAGTATTTTGATGGTCTTAATCTGCATGAGGGATTGGTAGTAGGGCCTCATCATTCACCATGGACCCTGCTTAAGAAGCCACTCCAAGTTTACACACACAAACACACACCCTCGCACGTATAATCCCTTTGATTGTGTCCTATTTCTGTGTCACCATCGCCTTAGGTTTTAGCAGACGTGTCCCGGAGTGTGTGGAGGGGCTACGCTAATGTAGCCCCATGAGGCAAGAGGCACATTAGCAGAGCTGTGTCTGTGCCACTTCACTGCATCCTCTGTGTGTTTACGCTGCCTCTACTCAGCATTCTCTGAATCACTTTCATTTGGAGGTCAGATGCACTAAAGGTTATCCTCGGCAACATGGGAAAAAAGCAGGGATTTCAGAAGATGACTTATCGTAGACGTGATGGTTGGGGATCTAGATGAATATTCAAATCACAAATGTTGACCATGTGTAACTGTATCCGTCAAACTGAAGAAATGAAATTGTACTTGTATTTTTAACAAGTGGGTCATCTGAGCTACAGGGCTAATGGCAAAACTACTGCATTAAAGACTTCGCCCTGGAGGTATGGGCAAGCTGATCTTTGTAAATGCAAATGTATAGTTTGACTGTGTTAGTTCATCCTCTCCAGTGATTTATGCGGGTGAAGCATACGTCTGCATGCTTTATTCAGCTCTACATAAGCACTTCATAAGTTTTTTTGTTTTTTTTCCTGCCCCTAATACTTTGCAAGGGGTGTGTGTGTGTGTGTGTGTGTGTGCGTGTGTGCGTGTGTGCGTGTGTGTGTGTGCATTAGTATGCGTGTTTACATGTCTATGATTGTGTGTGTGTGTGTGGGGGGGGCTGCTGGGATAGGCTCCAGCATCCCCACAACCCTGAGTAGGATAAGTGGTTTGGATAGTGGATGAATATATATAGCTATCTATCTATATCTATATGTCTAGATCTATCGATCTCTCTCTCTCTCTCTCTCTCTCTCTCTCTCTCTCTCTCTCTCTCTCTCTCTCTCTCTCTCTCTCTCTCTCTCTCTCTCCCTATATATATATGTATATATATGTACACACACACACACACACACACACATATATATATATATATATATATATATATATATATATATATATAATCCGGTGACTCAAGTAAAATTAATTGATTATTTTGCTCTTTATTTGTTAAGCACTTCCCCTACCATTGAGTGTTTCCTTTAACAAAGTTTTATATATATATATATATACATATATATATATATGAATGATAGATATAGCGGTTTTTTTCCGGAAACCATCAATGGCATCAGTGTGGTTTAGCCACCTTGGCAGCTGATGAGTGTGTGATGCACGAAACAAGGGCAACATACATGTTGCCCATATTGGCACCAGTGATAGTTTTCTGAAAATGGTTGGATAGCCTTTAAAAAGAGGAAACAAATCTGCTGTCTCCACATTGTTTTTTTTTAATTGATATTAAGCAGATGGTTTTATAGAGGCTTAATATTACAAGAGTGCAAAATGTCACATTGTAAAATTCAGGACTTCAATACAGCCTTTGTAGAGCATGATGAGGACAATAGTGCTGATTGAGTTCTGTCTCTTTTGAAGCTCGCTGCTGATTCTGCTATTGGCTTGTTGACTTTTAACGGCCTGCACACTAATTAGGTTTCTTAATGGACGCAGTTATTGATGTTTGCCGCAAGGGTTGAATGTAGCAGCCTGGGTGTTTTGATGTTGACGCACTGTGATGTTTTTCCTTTTTAGAGCCCCTTTTAGAATTTTATTGAGTCAAAATTCCACATGGTTTCCTTGAATTTGACCTCTGCTGGACTGTCTTCACAACCAACTAGACAACTAGACACAACTACACAAATCTGGCAAATAAATTATTATTTTGTTGTTATTTGGTTGAGGAACTTTTTTTTTTGTGATTCCCACCCCCCCCCTTCTCCCCAACTGTACCTGGCCAATTACCCCACTCTTCTGAGCCGTCCTGGTCTCTGCTCCACCCCCTCTGCCGATCCGGGGAGGGCTGCAGACTACCACGTCTCCTCCAATACATGTGGAGTCGCCAGCCGCTTCTTTTCACCTGACAGTGAGGAGTTTCACCAGGGGGACGTAGCGCGTGGGAGGATCACGCTATTCCCCCCAGTTCCCCCTCCTCCTGAACAGGTGCCCTGACCGACCAAAGGAGGCGCTAGTGCAGCGACCAGGACACAGACACACATCTTGCTTCCCCACCCGCAGACACGACCAACTGTGTCTGTAGGGACGCCGACTAAGCCGGAGGTAACACGGGGATTCGATCCCCGTGTTGGTAGGCAACAGAAAAGACCGCCACGCTACCCGGATGCCAAAAAAAAACATTTTAATACCTTCCCACTTCTGTGTGTTGCAAAACAAAATGATGACAGCTTTACACGCCTTTAATTTTATTCTAGACACAGTTGTTAAAGTTGGACAGAAGAAACTTAATAAAAGGCCGCCGTCTGTATCGGTATCCTGTGGCACCCGTAACGCAGCCAAATACACTAAAATGTATTGTGAAGTCCATACTCCAGCCGACAACCCATTGTGAAATAAGGAGCTTAATATCAGCTTTGCTAAAAAAAGAGACAGGCTTGGTCTCATAGAAAGTAAAATGTTTATAAGAAAGACTGTCTGCTTCAGAGTAAAGCTGAAGTTTCTGAGGTGGAGAATTTAAAGTCTCAGCAACCTGATTTTTTTTTCTTGTCGTCTAAGGAAATGTACACATAATACTTTTTAAGTATTTGAATTAAAAACTTTTGAATTTAAAACTCTGCATTGCTACAGCTCTTGGTGGGTTGAACTTGTCTTTCTTTTCTCTCCCAGAAATTTTATTTCAGGGAATGCTAAATGAGCTGCAATTTATCAAAGAAAATGCATTTTTTGCATTTTGTAGAGCATTTTTCTAGCTGCAACAGCCCCTCAAAGTACTTTACAGTTAATACCTCACATTCACCCACACACCTACATGCTGATGGAGGTGACAACCATGCAAGGTGGCAGCCAGGTCATCAGTAGCAGTTAGGAGTAAGGTGTCTTTCTTAGGGATACCTTGACATTTTTGCCGAGCCGGGGATCCAACCGGCAACCCTCCAGTTACCAGATGACCTGTTCTACCTCTTGAGCCACTGCCACCCCGAATGCATTTCAGGAACACTTTGCCTTTTCCCCCAGCCCACAGCAGTACAACACAAAGACAACAACACATCCAAAACTACAAGAATATACATATCCAAACTAACACACATAACCAAACTAACACACACTTCCAAACTAACACACATATCCAAACTAAACAAAAAATCCCTGTCTAAGAAAACTAACACCAGCCTGGATGACTGCCGGTCTGCATGGGCTAGCAGTTATCTTAGCCTGCCCCGCTTCCACATCCTGTCAGACCACCCTTGGTGTTTCCTCCTCGGGGCGCAGCTCCAGGTAGGGGCCGTGGTCCCCGGGCCCACCGGATGAAGCAGACCGAGCTCTCCCAGCCAATCCAGCGCCGGCTCTCCCAGTCAGACACCCTTGACACACCTCCCCACACTTCTCACAACGACATCAAAAACACCACAGTCAACGCCAGGTGAGGAAGCCGCCAGACCGCCCTCAGCGTTATCGGAACTGCCGGTCTGCATGGGCTAGCAGTTAGCTTAGCCTGCTCTGCTGTCCCAGCCGATCCAGCGCCAGCTCTCCCAGCCATCAAACGAAGACAAAACTTAGAAGTGGACACTGCATGGACAGTACTGGGTGAGGCCACTGCAAACGTGAATTTGTGCAGACATCTTGCTGTGCAAGATGGGGGAAACGGCATTTCGTTTCATTTCATGTACGCAAGTGCATGAAGTGAAATGACAAAGTGTTCCTGATTCCTGTTGTATTTTTATTCTTAAGAGAATGACAAATCCTCATTAAAACTATTCTATATCAAAGTATTGTGCAGGACAAGGGACAAAGGCAATGAGAGGGAAAGTTGGCCATATTAGCCGTAATTCTGTCTCAGCTGTCTGGACATGGGCGTCACCTCTGCAGCAGATTTCCTCTAATAGCTCTATATTTCACTGAGGAAAACACCCCTGTCACAACTAACATGATGTATGACAATGTCTGTTTCACCCCGGCCTTGTCTCTCCCATGCTCTCATCCTAACAAATTCTCTCGTTCTCTCTCTTCTCGCTCGCTCTCTCTCTCTCTCTTTCTCTCTCTCATTCCCTCTCTAGTTTGACAAAGCATATGCCTACAACGTCCGCCACATGTTTGGGAAAGAGGGCAAGCGAACAGACTACACCCCCTTCAGTTGCATGAAGGTGATTTTGTCGAACCCACCCAGCCAAGGCGACCATCACGGTGAGTTGAAGATATGTGAGGTGGCTATTACAGATGTGGTGAGCCACACTGCTCATTATTGCCCATTTAATTAATATTCTCAGCTTTCTAGAATTTACTGAAGGCCAAGTTGGCCTTTTCATTTAAAAACAAGGCTTCACGCCAAAAAATTTTGTATGATTTTTCCATATTAAAGATGAAAATTAAATGAAGAAGGCTCTGTATTGTGAACAAGTCTTCATATTTTGTACAATATAATTCTTATGTTTTCTGTTTCATACTGTATGTTTCTTTTTTTCTTCGTGCCATCATAGTGACAGTCAGTGTTACTTTTTTATTATTATCATTATTAGGTTGTCCATTCCGACACAGTGACCCAGAGCTGCTGAAGCAGAAGCTCCAATCCTATAAGGTCTCTCCCAGTGGGATCAGTCAGGTTGGTCTTACCTAACTAGGTCTTTCAAATGGACCGTCAGCTATTTAGCTACCGGCTTTACACCCGGCACTGCTCTGTCTTGTGGTCTTTTTCTTTTCCTCTATTATCAAAGCCCTGTGATAATTTCAGAATATACATCCATCCATTATCCAAACTGCTTATCCTGCTCTCAGGGTCGCGAGATGCTGGAGTCTATCCCAGCACCCCAACACCCCTCAAAATATACCAATAATCAGAAAATCATGCTGTGAATGGGTTGAGGCAAAAGCGAAGATGCATTCTCTATCTCGCAACTAGTACCAGGCCTGCTTCCTTCATGCCTGTGTCCCCATTTTCCTTTAGTGCCATGCAATGTCTGCAATGCCTTATTCAATAAATATCCAACTCAAGAACATCATAATCTTTGTCTTAAAAATGATTCACTGCATATTTTCAGTGCCCTTAACAAGCTCTTTCACCATGTGCTCTTAGCATGTTAAACTGGGTTCAGGTACTGAAAAGGAGTCGTAAGGTCCTACCATTATATCCCCTGAGTTATGAGCCTTCAACCCCTAATATAAGTCATGGATGACTTTTAATGGAGGCAGTAAAACTCAGTGTTCAAAGTCCTGTATTGACAGTCTACACCGACAGCCTTAATACCCCTGGTATAATCTAGAAATATGGTCTCCTTAAGTAGTATCAGGCTTGTCTGACAGACACGTTGGAAGACAATCACAGAGGATTGGAAGATAGGTTTCTCCTTGATGTTTACCAAAGCACAAACCACACCCTTTCAGTTACAGCATCTTATATATCATGACAATCCACAAAGGTATTGAGAGATAAAGATGTGGGTCAGCTCTTTTGGTCTAGATATTACTAAATAGTGAACTAATTTCTTTGTTTTGCTTCCAGTGCAATAAGGAATTAAGCAATTTGTGTAGAGAAAAATCCAGCTCAAATAGTGGTCATCGGGGCGTCCGGGTGGCGTGACGATCTATTCTGTTGCCTTCCAACACGGGGATCGCTGGTTCTAATCTCCGTGTTGCCTCCGGCTTGGTCAGGCGTCCCTACAGACGCAATTGGCCGTGTTTACGGGTGGGAAGCTGGATGTGGGTATGTGTCCTGGTCGCTGCACTAGCGCCTCCTCTGGTCAGTCAGAGCGCCTGTTCAGGGGGGAGGGGGAACTGGGGGGAATAGCGTGATGCTCCCACACGCTACATCCCCCTGGTGAAACTCCTCACTGTCAGGTGAAAAGAAAAACAGTGGTCATCAGCATGGGCAATAGGCATGCAGTGCCCTCCACTAATATTGGCGCGCTTGATAAATATGAGCAGAAGGGGCTATGAAAAAATGTCTTTGTTCATCCTCTTGATCTTTCACTCAAAATATTAACAAAAATGTAATGTACGTAAAACATTTGAAAGGACAAATCAGTTCTTATCAGGAAACAAATATTTTTCTGAAAAACATCACTTAATACATTTTGCAGCCTCCCTTTGCCAAGATAACAGCTCTGAGTTTTCTCCTATAATGCATAATAAGGTTGGAGAACACATGGCAAAGGATCTGAGACCATTCCTCCATCTCTCCAGAGCCTTCAAATTCCCGCTTCTTTGTTTGTGGACTCTCCTCTTCAGCTCATCCCACAGGTCTTCTATGGGGTTCAGTTTAGGGGACTGGGCTGGCCATGGCAAAACTTTGATTCTGTGGTCAGTGAACCTCTTTGTGTCGATTTCAAGGTGTGCTTTGGATCATTATCCTGCTGGAAGATCCAACCACAGCCCATTTGAAGCTTCTTGGCAGAGGCAGTCAGATTTTGATTTGACATCTGCTGGTACTTGATGGAGTTCATGATGCTATGTAGCCTAACAAGTTTTCCAGGGCCTTTGGAAGAAAATCAGCCCCACAACATTAAAAATCCACCACCATACTTTACTGTGGGGATGAGGTACTTTCCTGCATGATTATCTTTCTATCTATGCCAAACCCACCTCTGGTGGTTGTTGCCAAAAAACTATTTGGTCCCATTGAAAGCTCCAGTAATGTTTGGCAAACTCAAGGCGCTTGAGTTTGTTAAACATTAAATATAATGAGACAGCAGGGGATTTTTTTTCTGACAACCCTCCCAAACATCTTGTGGCAGTGTTGTAGTCGAGTCACTAAACCTCGAGTCCGAGTCGAGTCTCGAGTCCCCAGTGTTCGAGTCCAAGTCCAAGTCCGAGTCACCAAAGAAAAGTCGAGTCGAGTCCGAGTCGAGTCCCCATTACCTGAGTCCGAGTCAAGTCCCTATTACCCTAGTCCGAGTCCGAGTCATCAAGGTTGAGTCTGAGTCGAGTTCAAAGATGGCTCCAGTGATCCACTCGGGCACAGTCAAAGATCTGACATACAAATAAAAAAGGTCTACATTAAACAAAAATGACACAGCTGTCACCATTTCAAAGGGAGTTTATTTACTTTGTGACACGATAGCCAAACAAATGCACACCCACACACTCGCACACATGCACGCGCAAGCATGCGCGCACACACACATTTTTAGAACAGTCTGAATTTCTTTGACATTCTGAACACTGGATGTTCTTCAAAACACATTTGATAGCTGTGAATAGCATGCTATTAGCAAATGGTGGAAACAGTATACAGAAGTAAGTTCCACAGCATACAATACATTCATAAAAACTAGTCAAAAGACATTGTCTCTCAGGAATAGTTAGGAACAAAAGGCTGGTGGCACTAGTTTTAAGCATACACGTTGCATTTCAAAAACATAAGATCTGACAGCATGGAACTACTCAACCTTGCACGGTGAGGCCTCATCAAAATGCCTCCATGACTAAATACCCTTTCAATGGGTGCACTGGAGGTAGGGATAGAGAATACCTGTGTGGCAATCTGATAGAGGGTAGGGAATTTGGATTTGTTTTGCTGCCAAAACCTGAGGCACGGGACTGAGTCAGAGTCCTGCTCAGCGATCAAGTTGAGGTATGCAGTCAACTGAGCCTGGCCAGACGGCTTCTTCTCGGTGGAGGAGGGAGTCCTCCTATAGTGGGAGAACATTCTCAACTGCTTCTCAGGAGGAGACTCTGAAAGTTCACCTTCCCCTGGTCCTGTTGCTTCCGCTGCATCTGCTGTTGATACCGCTTGCTTGTCACCCTCTGCCTTTATATACTCTGAAATGAGAGGGGGCATGGGGGACTCATTACAAATATGTTATTGACTAGGCCTACATGACAAATGACACGCCTATGTGCTTTATTGTAACACCTTCAATGATATAAACATCACAACAATCAAATAGTTAATCACTTAACTAACGTTAATCAAAACATTTCTCACCTTTGATCTCAGTCTTCAGCACATCTTTGACGTCACTGTCCAGCTGCACATCATGTTCTAGCCGCTGGAAGCCAAATGCTGGGTCCAACACAGATGCTATGAAGTAGGCATTGGTGAAAGGAAATTTGGTGGGGCCTCTTCCTTCAGCCGGCTCACATCCTGGTATCTTGACTGCACTGAAAACCTCTGCAAACCTTGTTTTCAAGGAGCTCTCCAGAGCTCTCACCAGAGGCCCACAGTATCTGGCTTTTCCTCTTATTTCCTGCAGGTAACAGCGCAGAGTGAGGACACAGGGCACAATCACACTGACAGTGACAGTAGTCTCACCCTGAGTTAGGTTGGTTGCCTCTAAGAACGGATCAAGAACTTCGATCAGTTCTTTAAGCTGAGCATACTCTCGCGGGGATAAGATAAGGCTTTTGTGCCCCACTGATTCCAACACACTGGACAGCTTTTGCATGTCTAAATGCACATAAGCCTTCACCTGCTTCAGAGTGGAATTCCATCGTGTGGCATTCGCTGTTGGAATTGTTGCATCACCAGAACACGCTTCAAAGCAGTCTTTAAACGAGGTGCCACTGTGGAGGAGGTTGGCAGCACGGGATAGCTTTGCTAGGGTGCTTGACAGCCCACTGGTGTCTTTCAGACCATCTTTTATGACCAACTGCAGTGAATGTGTGAAGCATGATAGTCTCTGCATCTTACAGTTCTCAGCCAAAGTGTCATTGACTGTCTGTTGATCTTCTGGCATCAGGTCTTGCCATATTTCATCATCGTCCTCAAATGTGCTGGGATCATGAGCTTCAGCATCACAAGGATCCTCTAGGGGAAAGCTGGCCTGGAAAGCTTTTCTCATGTTGGATGCATTGTCAGTTATGACAAAGTTGATCTTGTCCTTAATCAGGTATTCTTCAGCACAGCATTCAAACATCATTGCAATCTTCTCTCCTGAGTGTTTCCCATGCACTCTTTTGCAGGAAAGAAGATATGACTGAAGGCTGAGTTCCTGTTTTTTTTATCCATTGCCACTGTGTGTGCTGTCACTCCAAGGAATGACTGCATCTTTCGATCACTCCAAATGTCTGTGGTAACAGCAACACTCGATGCTTCTGCCAGCTGGTTCTTTATCTGTTCTTTCTTGACTTCCACCATTCCTGGAATGGTCACAGAGGAAATTGTGGATCTTGCTATGGGCCGGTACTGACGGTCCAGGACATGCAGGAAGTGCTTGAAGTCCTCGTTGTCAACGATGGAGAGTGGCAAGCAGCACTTAATGATTAGATCTTTTACAAGGGCATCACTTATTGCCTTCTGACGTGGATGTTTGAGGTCGTACATCCTTTGCTGTCCATCATTTAAAAATGATGTGATAGTCTTCTGACCTGGAGCAGCTGGCATCACATCTGAAGCAGTGGAGGCACGGTATTCTTGGAACCTAGGGGAAGATAGGATACACACTTTAGCTTGCTGATGCCAAACTGTTTCAAGTAATCTTTCTCACAGCAAAAAATGTGTAACGTTATAGCTATAACAATATGCAATAACAATACAAATGTTACACATTATACACATAGTGGTTTGAACCATAACCAGTTAAGTTACATATTTAGTTATCTATATAACTAACATTACCATATTAGTAGATTAACTAATGTAAACTAGCTGGATAAATGAAAAGTATGAGAAAAGATACATAATTTATGAGACTAACAGGACAGGGATTAATTAGCAAAACCCAGTCATTTAATTATTGATTTAAGTATGTTACATGCTACCTAGCTGAGCTTTAACTCTCTATCCTCCGTGAGTCTGTATGTTTATTCTGTATGGGTCAGGGAGGGTGTGATTTTGTTAGAAGATAGAGCCAGTTCATAGTACTGTTCAAAAGCTACGTCGCGCGTGTCTATTTTTAGAATTTGGCACACCCAATGCTGCATATATGCAAAGAAAAATATCCCCATATTTACAGTAGCCTATGCGGTGTCACCAATCACCATACGGTTCGGTAGTTTTCGGTACATCGGGGGGGGGGGGGGGGGGATGCCACATCCGTCAAATCTTGTACCGTCTCCAGCTCTCAAGAAAACCAGTGGCGGCATCCACATTAGCTTTCTTCAATTAGTCCATTTAGCGAGTGATAGCCTACAATTATTTTTATTTGCATTGTAAAGTTGTGCACATTTTATCAACATTATTTGTGGATGCATATAGGCTAGACTTCTTCCTTCTCCGCACTTGGAGAATATTCATGGCGGAGATCTGCAATGTGCGGATTTGTTGTTACTAGTTAAGATTAATGCTAACACGGTAGTTCAGAGTGGTGTGTTTTTTCCGTTAAGTGTATGCTACTTGGTAATTAGCCAAATGATAAATAAGAAAAATCAGTTTTAATCTCCCTATAACACGAAGACGCTGCGTGTTACTTACCAACTCATCATTAGTGAGATGGATGGCACGCTCGTACCGAAAGCGAACCGTACTGTGACTTTTCTGTGCAATGCTGCATTAGCATTCTAACAGTAACGTTACTTAACTTACCTATACAATCTCACTTGGTTCTAGTGATATGATATACCCGCCACACCACCGAACCCAACGGTTCTAGTGACATGATATACCCGCCACACGACCTGACCCAACATCTTGGACCAGTGGTTGAGTTACTTCAGAGGCTATTGTTACCGTAGCTAGATAGCTAGCTAGCTAACGTTAACTGATCACCAACCATATCATCAGCTGACTGCATATCACTTACTTTTCTGGGTGCATCCTTGACAGATGTCTGTTGAAGTTTGAGGTTGTCCCGGTCTTCTCCTCAATAGTTCGTTTACATATCGAACATCTAGCAGTGATCTTGCTGGAATTTGTTGTAAAATCTGTGTAAGCAAAGCGCACAATTCAGGTTGTCTCTTTAGGCATCTTCGCGCTACTGAACATGACGGTATGCACGCCACGTGAATCCGCATGTAGGTGGAACACACGTGCCTGCCCTTACACGAAATTGAATAATGTTACAGCATTAATATAGCTATCAATATATTTTAATAGGGCCTATTATTTAAAAAAAATCTAACAAAAACAGTCTTTATCAATTAAAAAGTCACGAGTCCGGGTCTCCAACTTCCGAGTCCGAATGCAGTAAATTCGCGAGTCCGAGTCCAAGTCCGAGTCATCAGTGCTCAAGTCCAAGTCGAGTCACGAGTCATGAAAATCAGGACTCGAGTCGGACTCGAGTCCGAGTCCTGGACTCGAGTACTACAACACTGTCTTGTGGTTATGTGGGTGGTGTCTAGTAGTTTTGGAGACTCTTTTTTTTTTGAGTATTCTCCCCAGTTGTATCCGACCAATTACCCTCCTCTTCCGAGCCATCGTGGTCGCTGCTCCACCCCCTCTGCCGATTCGGGGAGGGCTGCAGACTACCACATGCCTCCGATACGTGTGGAGTTGCCAGCCGCTTCTTTTCACCTGACAGTGAGGAGTTTCTCCAGGGGAACGTAGCACGTGGGAGGATCACGCTATTTCCCCCGAGTTCTCCCTCCCCCCTGAACAGGCGCTATGACCAACCAGAGGAGGCGCTAGTGCAGCAACCTAGAAACAAACCCACATCCAGCTTCCCACCTGCAGACATGGTCAATTGTGTAGGGACGCCCAACCAAGCCGGAGGTAACACGGAGATTTGAACTGGCGATCACCATGTTGGTAGGCAACGGAAAGTATAGCTCATATTTATCAAAGGTGCCATTATGAGTGGAGGGCATTGTACATGACATGTTTTTCTGGCATTTAGTCCTGTATTTATCTATTCAACCACTTTAGGCATACTTTGTACACTGTATTAGTTCTCTCTTTATTGTGAAGTGATACAGATAATTTTATGGCGATTTTTACCAGTCAAAAACCCATTTTAGGAAAGAATAAAAAAAATACCCCAAAGCCAAACTGGAGTTCTTACACGTGGCGTTGAAAATTCCCCACAATATTGTTTTTAAGCCTGCGTCCTACAGTCAACTGAATGAGACCAGTGGAACCAGACTAAGTCATTCCTGACCAGATTTGTTTCATTTGGAAAAAGAAAGGTGAAGAATAGCTGCTCGAGCAATGTCGCTGCAGGAACTCAAAACTCACCAGTCACTGAAATGGAGGATGTTTTCCTCTATCAAGTTTTAAAGAAAAGCTGGCAAGATGGATATGGTGCTGCTGGGCGGAGCATTGAGTTTGCAGCATAAAGGAGAATAGAGGGAAATAAGTGTTGACAAGTTAATTTTGTCAGGCTTTTTCATGTCTACCTGTAATTTTTTTTCAGTTATTTCTAAAAGAATATAAAACATTTGTTTCAAACCATTTACTCATCACAGTGGTGGAACATTGAGATAGACCCCCTCTTAAAAGAACTTACATATATTTTTTTGTTTTTCCCTGGTCTGCTCCACCCCTTCTGCTGATCCGGGGAGGGCTGCAGACTACCACATGTCTCCTCTCATACATGTGGAGTCGCCAGCTGCTTCTTTTCACCTGACAGTTAGGAGTTTCACCAGGGGGATGTAGCATGTGGGAGGATCACACTATTCCCCCCAGTTCTCCCTCCCCCCAAACAGGCGCCCCGACCAACCAGAGGAGGCGCTAGTGCAGCCACCAGGACACATACCCACATCCTGCTTCCCACCCACAGATACAGCCAATTGTCTGTAGGGACGCCCGACCAAGCCGGAAATAACACGGGGGATTCGAACCGACGATTCCCGTGTTGGTAGGCAACGGAATAGACCGCTATGCTACCCAGATGCCCAGAAGTTACGTATATTTAAGTTTTTGTTGCTCAGTGGTGCAGACTTCTGCACACTATACTTCAGATTACCGATCACAGAGACAAGGCCAGTTCATAGTCTTGATGAACCATACACGGACCATACTCCACTGGGGTCCACACGGACTAAAATGACGCAATAGTGGACCTCAGTATACGTTTGCCTGCCCATGTCTGCACGAAGCTCCATTTTTGTGACCGTGTGTACCTAGCGTTCGCGTACTGGTGTCGCACAAAACATGGCTCGGCATGAAACTGTTTCACATCGACATGCGTTTCATGTGGTACCGGCAACCTTCTTTAGGTTCTTCTTCGTGGCTTTACAACTTTTATATAGTATGGAGACGACGTTTTTCCTCATCCATACTTCTCATACCCCTCACCAACATGCCGAACTGCCCCTCTCTATCCCTCCCTTCGTTAAGTGGTTGAACATCATACCACCTTCACGAGGTTTTTCTTTCCAACACAGCCTGGCAACAGAGCAGCTCTTCTTCTCATCCGTGGACAGCGCCATGTTGTTTTCAGTCTGTAACTTCCAGTGGAAAAGGTAAACGATGCACAAAGATTGCGGGAAGTGTAGGCCTTGGGTACGCGTTGGTACGACTGGACTATGAAAAGACTATGAAAAAGTGTGGTCCATCTGGACAGTGTATGTGCCCTGCACTTATATAGACTATGTGAATCAGAATCAGGACCACTTTGTCATTTCACTTCATGCACTTGCGTAAATTAAATGACACGAAATGCGGGTTCCCCCAGCAGTACAACACAAAGACAAAAACACATCCAAAAACTACAAGAACACACATATCCAAACTAACACACATATCCAAACTAAACAAAAAATCACTGTCCAAGGGAACGAACGCCAGCCTGGATGACTGTCAGAACCGCCGGTCTGCATGGGCTAGCAGTTAGCTTAGCCTGCCCTCCTTCCGCGTCCCGTCAGATGGACCTCGACGTCTCCTCCTCAAGCGCAGCTCCAGGCAGGGGCCGTGGTCCCTGGGCCCACCGGACGAAGCAGACCAAGCTCTCCCAGCCGATCCAGCGCCAGCTCCCCCAGCCAGACACCCTCGACACACCTCCCCACACTCCTCACGACGACGCCAAAAACACCACAGTCAACGCCAGGTGAGGCCACTGCCAGACCGCCCTCGGTGCTACTGGAACTGCCGGTCTGCATGGGCCAGCAGCCAGCTTAGCCAACTCCGCTACCCCAGCCCATCCTGTGCCAGTTCTCCCAGCCCAAACGAAGACAAAACTTAGACGTGGACAAAGACACTGCATGGACGGTACTGGGTGAGGCCGCCTCAAATGTGAGCTCGTGCCGCCATTTTCCCACACCGGCACTGGGCGAGGCTGCTGCAAACGAGAATTCTCACAGGCATCTTCTCACACCAGAAGCAGAGTGGGGTTGCGCTTGTGATGTCCATGTGAGCGCTCTTACCGGATGTTTCTGAGGGAATTTAGGGATGTTTTGCACAGTTAACCCACAAATCTGTTGTATATTCAGTTTTTTTTTTTTTTAAGATATTGATTTGCCTCTGACCCAGGCAAGCCACTGAGGGCTGGGAGAAAGGTCCCTAGATGAACCGCTAACCCAAGGGGAGCTTCACTGTCATCAAACTTAATTAATCCTCCTCCTCTTTTCCCCTGTAGCAGCTCTGCCATAGAACTGGCAATGTGCATGACTAAGCCTATGAGGTCTTCCACCACGTCAACCCTTTAGCCCCGAATTTAGCAAAGTATGGAGGAAAGTTAAAGTGAGAGACAAAGTTGATGTGAAACGATTAAAGTGTGAAGTTATTACCGCGCATAAAATCACCTCTCCCACCCTGTCCGCCACGAGCTGTGACATGGCATGCTAAAGGTCAGGCACCAAAAATGACGGTGCCTACTCGCCAAGGAAAAAAAAAAACCTGGGAACCTCTTTCCAGAAATGTTGTGCAAAATAGAGCACAGCCGCACATTACACACAACACCTGAATGTAAATGTTGTCATCGCAACCACTTAATTTCACTGCTGCTTTCACACACAGTCACCTAGAGCTAACATTTCCCCTCCAAAATAGTATTTTTTTTTTTTTTTAAATTACTGCAGTATACACTTGTCAAATCAGTGTGTGAGCAAGTAACGGAATGCCTGGAGCCTGCACATGTTGTTTGTTTTATCATTGTGCATCAGGAGCCTCTAAAATTAATTTTACAAATGGCGGGTGAGGTTCTAATAGGTAATCCCCGTATAAATGGGAAAAAAAGTTTATTTACAGCTGATAATTTAACATGTAAACTCATGAAATCTGGTCAAGAATCATCAAGTGAGACGCTGTAGGTTATTTGTGTCTTGTGAAAAGTTATTTTGTAACTGCTTGTAAGGTGTTTGCTTGAATTGAAATTAAACTCATTCTCCACGGCTTTTTGTTTTTGTTTCTCCCCTTGGGTGTGCATAAATTCTTCCTTTTACCCATGACATGTATTGACTATTATTTCCCATAATGCCAGTCTGATATATTCATTTTCAGTTCTAATAATAAGCCACAACCAAACAAAGGCACTAAGACGTAAAGGTTACAGTAGTCTAATGAAGTAAAAACAGGACTAGTCGGCCAGCCAGCTGGTGTTTAAGTAAATTATATGTAATCGGTGTTTCACTTTGTTAGATGTTGAACTGACCAGCTCTTGGGGTAAATTTTTTGCAGATCATGGAGCTGGTGAAGGGGATGCACTATCAGTTGGCGTGCCAGAAATACTTTGAGTTGACACACAATGTAAGTATTTCTTTTGTGTGGGCTGGAATTAATGTGGTCTACTTTGGTCGGATGGGGCATCGACTTGCAACTCATGCATAAAGGCACCGGAGACCCAGAACTGTCAACACCCTGGTCATCAGCGGCCATTTTTTAATGTTTATCACAGCATTTGAATGCACTTTAACCCCTAATGAATTGTATTTGATATTCTGTCTTTTACACCCTTGAGTAGTAATTCCTTTCTGTTACAATCAAGGCTGCTTTCAATCAAACACTCTCTTTGTGATAAAGTATTAAAAAACAGAAAAGCTGAGACAGGTGGTTTTAGCATTTGTGAAACAGGCTTTTTTTTAATTGTTTTGCTTGCACCTTTTACATGTATGCTGTTTTCCATCCTGGTCGCTGCTCCACCCCCTCTGCTGATCCGGGGAGGGCTGCAGACTACCACATGCCTCCTCCCATACATGTGGAGTCACCAGCTGCTTCTTTTCATCTAACGGTGAAGAGTTTCGCCAGGGGGACGTAGCGTGTGGGAAGATCACGCTATCCCCCCCAGTTCCCCCTCCCCCCTGAACAGGCACCCTGACCGATCAGAGGAGGCGCTAGTGCAGCAACCAGGACACACCCACATCTGGCTTCCCACCTGCAGACACGGCCAATTGTCAATTGTGTCTGTAGGGACACCCAACCAAACCAGAGGCAACATGGGGATTCAAACCGGTGATCCCCATGTTGGTAGGCAACGGAATAGACCGCTACACTACCTGGACATCAATACAGAAATTTTAATTAAAAATTCTGGCCCCAGGAATGTACTTTTATGCAGCTTAGACGTATAGCAACCCCAGATTTGAAACTTCAGTTTAAGACCCGCAAAACATCGATTTCCCCAGAACACAGCAGTGCAACACAAAGACAAAAACACATCCAAAAAGTACAAGAACACACATACCCAAACTAACACATATACTATCCAAACTAAAAAAAAAATCACTGTTCAGGAGAACGAACGCCAGCCAGGATGATTGTCAGAACTGCCAGTCTGCATAGACTAGCAGTTAGTTTAGCCTGCCCTGCTTCTGTGTCCTGTCAGACCACCCTCGGTGTTTCCTGTTCAGGCACAGCTCCAGGCAGGGCCGTGGTCCCTGGGCCCACAGGACCCGACAGACCAAGCCCTCCCAGCCAATCCAGCACCAGCTCCCCCCCAGCCATCAAACGAAGACAAACTTAGACGCAGACGTGGACAAAGACACTTCATTGATGGTACTGGGTGGGGCTGCCGCAAACGTGACTTCGCGCCGCCATCTTCCCACACCAGAAGTGGAAGAGCAGAAGCAAGCAGTTACCTTGCTTCTGACAACTCTCGCGGATAGTAGCCATTTCAAAGTAAACTCCTGTCTTCTATCATTATCGTTACTTATCACAAACAGTAGGGGGCTCCTTTGTGTCCTGGCAAAATTCCCAACCTGGCTGTCTCCACCTGGCCACCTCATCATCCCCCATATAATTGACTCATGGATTCCTCCCTCTACACCGCAAGCTGATGTGTGGTGAACGTTCTGGTGCAAAATGGCTGCCGTGCATCACCCAGGTGGTGCTACACATTGGTGGTGGGTGAAGTCAGTTACCCCTTTCACTGTGAAGCACTTTGGGTGTCTTGAAAAGTGCTATATAAATTTTATTTTTATTATTATTATCATAGCGAAGATTTGCCACCCAACAATAGCAAAATATACTACGAAGCAGAAGTTGCGTTCCGCTATATTGTAGACCAGTGCATTTTTGGTTACAAGGCTGTATCATTTGGTTCACACTGCTTAACACGTCTGAAACTTATTATTAAACAATGATAATGATTAAGAGACAAAGGATTTAATTCAAATATTATAACTGCTACAAGGCTGAATGTGTGGAATGTTACTTGGCGTAAGATCACTTTCCTCTGTAATATTGTTTCCATAGGCTGACTCTCAATTTATCAAGTTTCTTTAAGCACTACACCCATAATCTTCAAAGGCTCTGCCATATCAGTTTATTCCCATCCAGCGGTTGGTGCATAGATTTCCCCCCACAACTTGTATAATTAGACGTTGCCTTTTTATTTTTTGTCATGAATATTTAATCCTTTATTGTCGAACTCAAGACAGTTAACCGACTAACTATGGTGGAAGCGGCACTAGCCACATCAGTAAGCTGGCTGTGTAGCTACGTAACTACACAGGCTGTGAGCCGAGCTTTAGTTGTGAATTCCATTGATATTGATTGGCGGTCTTCTATTTTGAGATCCATGTCCAATATGTCGTGACACTGCTTCTCATCTTTGTGACTAAGATTTTTCATAGAAATCTCATACAGCAGGATTGTACTTTGATGAGACACTGATTGTGTCCCTGTGGTAATGGTGTCATAAAACGTCAAGTAAGATATTACCAGCGTTAGCATACCATCCATTTGGAGCATGGACTGAATTTAAACTCGACGGTAATGGACAGCAACACACATAGTAACGCACTTAGTGGGGAGATGGTGGCGCGAATTTACATTCACGGCGGCCTCACCCAGTACTGTCGATGCAGTGTCTTTGTCCACGTCTAAGTTTTTGTCTTCGTTTTTTGTCTGGGAGAGCTTTGTCTGGCGCTGGATCGGCTGAGAGAGCTTGGTCTGCTGCGCTGTGGGCCCAGGGACTGCGGCCTTGCCCGGAGCTGCACCCGAGGAGGTAACACTGAGGGCAGTCTGACAGGACGCGAAAGCGGGGCAGACTGAGCTAACTGGTAGCCCATGCAGACCGGCAGTTCCGATAATACTGAGGGTGGTCTGGCAGCAGCCTCACCTGGTGTTGACTGGTGTTTTGGATGTTGTCGTGTGGAGTGCGAGGAGATGTGTCAAGGCTTTCTGGCACTGGATCGGCTGGGAGAGCTTGGTCTGCTTCGTCCAGTTGCCACAGGGACCCCAGCCCTGCCTGGAGCTGCGCCCGAGGAGGAAACACGGAGGGCGGTCTGACAGGATGTGTAATCGGGGCAGGCTAGGCTAACTGCTAACCCATGCAGACCGGCGGTTCTGACAGTCATCCTTGCTGGCGTTCGTTCCCTTGGACAGTGATTTTTGTTTTGGTTTTGTGTGTGTGTGTGTGGATATATGTGTTAGTTTGGATATGTGTGTTCTTGTAGTTCTTGGATGTGTTTTTTGTCTGTGTGTTGCGCTGCTGGGGGCTGGGGAAACGGCATTTCCTTTCACTTCATGTCCACAAGTACATGAGGTGAAATGACAAGGTGTTCCTGATTCCTGAGTAAAAGCAGACTGCCTCTGGACACTTAGAATTAGTCCAACACCCAAGCCTCTTTATGGCTATCTCTCTTGGGGTCCAGCTTCATCTAATAATGTTTTGAAAGATATTAGTAGACAGACACAAAGACAAATGCACACAAGGTTTCTTGCTACACACAGCAGTGAACTAGCTTTTTGCTTTTCTCCGATATGGGCGTGGACTTCAACACGATGAATGAATCACAGTGGACTTCAAAGGGGGATCTATTTCTCCAGAAATATAAGAGACCATTATTACCACCATTACCAGGTTATCTTATTAGTTTAGAAAACTTAGCATACGTCTTGTCAGAGCTAGCCATCATGTTGCTGCTGCCACTCCCATCTCTTTCCCTCCAACTTGTTGTGTGTATGTTTCAAACAGATCGAAGATGCCAACTTCTCCCTCAACCATCCAAACCAGTACTTCATAGAAAGCCAAAAACTGCTGGGTGGAGGTAAGGAGATAAAGCGGGAGATGGAAACACAACACAGGGCACAAGAGAGTACCACCCGAGGATCAACCGCAGCCCGCGAGACGTCAGCCGTCACCAGCCAGGACTTGGCAGAGATGACCGAGGAACTGGATTCGTTCTTCCAAGATGCCTGATATTGTTCTTCTCATATTGTTCTTTTGTAAAAGTGCCACGTCCCTTAGTCCTAGAATGTTTTTTTTTTAAAGGAAAAATGTCTCGTAACCGACCTGTTTGTACCGATGTTGCATATCAATCTTTACTCATTTATTAAACTCTATGCTAAATTCGCCGGAGCATGACCTTGGGCTACCCTTGTTGGTATTGTCCTTTCAAGCCGAGCCATTATGAGGGGGTGGGCTTTATTTTCTTTTATCATAATGAGCTTGTTTGTCAGAAAATGGTTCGACATGTTATTCAACTTGGACGCCATCTGGACTGTCCTTGGATTGTTTTCCTCAGACTCTGTCTCGCTGTGTGATGTACTGGCAAGTATTGGGTCGTTTGGCAATAGCGATGGAGGTTCACAGGTCCCTCAGACACTGTGTCACTATATTTGCTGGCTGGCAGATGGATGATGGGTGGCAGGAGGATGGATTAAAGTAAATAATTTCCACAGCTCTGTTGTACTGCCTTGGAATATTGCCGTGTGATGCCTGATGTGCTTCATTCAAGTTACTTGGTCACGAGATACTGTATTTTCTCAACATTCCTCTAAACTTCACAATTGATGAAAAATATTAGTCTGCGAAAATTTGGTGATAGCTTGGACTAATGACCAATGACCATTTCTTACATTTTAATGGTGCTCATGACATGAGTGATGTACTCTGTTCCCCCTTTCTTTAGAAGTTACGATTTTGTACTCTTATCTTCCAATGGCGCATTTTACAAGGTCCCTAAACGTTGGTCCAGATGGCGGCAGAGCAGTCAGACTCGCAGGGGGACAAAGGAAAGTAGTGGTGCTGTCAACGGAGTCAGGGCTTTCATTTCTGCGTATTTTAACTTCCCATACTTTGCAATTGTGTGATTTAGACTTTACATATTGTTTGAGCACAGTGAAAGTATTGTTATATTTACCAGATCAAACGTAGAACCTGTTGATGTATACAGTCCTGCTAATATTGCATTTATTGAGTTTTAGTTTCACCTAGCTGTTGAGTGCCAGGAGGATTGCCGTGACTTGTACATCGGGCAAACCGAACAGACGCTGGCCAAGAGGATGGCACAACACAGGAGAGCTAACGCATCAGGCCAGTACTCCACAGTCTACACATCTACAGGACAGTGGCCACTCTTTCAGGGACGAGGATGTGCACATCCTTGATAGGGAGAGACGCTGGTGTCCACAAAGCTTCCACAAAGTTACCAATGGTGACACAGACTACTGTGGGAGCAGGCCCGCCAGTGACTCTACCAGAGAGCGAAACACAGGCAGAGGTGTTTGTTGTCCCCTAAAGAGGAATCCCCACCCCTTATAAACAATACAGGGGCGTCCGGGTGGCGTGGCGGTCTATTCCGTTGCCTACCAACACAGGGATCCCGGTTCGAATCCCCGTGTTACCTCCAGCTTGGTTGGGCGTCTACAGACACAATTGGCCGTGTCTGCGGGTGGGAAGCCGGGTGTGAGTATGTGTCCTGGCGCCTCCTCTGGTCAGTCGGGGCGCCTGTTCGGGGAGAAGGGGGAACTGGGGGGAATAGCGTGATCCTCCCATGTGCTACGTCCCCCTGGTGAAACTCCTCACTGTCAGGTGAAAAGAAGCGGCTGGTGACTCCACATGTATGGGAGGAGGCCTGTGGTAGTCTGCAGCCCTCCCCAGATCAGCAGAGGGGGTGCAGCAAAGACCGGGACGGCCCATAAGAGTGGGGTAATTGGCCAAGTACAACTGGGGAGAAAAGGGGGGGGGGCAGTTATAAGGGTGGGGGTACCTGCAGTCAGTTGAGACTGAAGAGGTCACTCAGATGATGATGAAACGTTTCTCTCAACGTGTCCAGATGAACCGATTCAACCTTCTTTGATTTTCTTTCCTGGCTTACTGAGCATCAGGACACCTAGCTGGTGATACACTGTTTCATAATGTTTCTGTATTGGGAGTGTATAGACTCCTATACCACCGAAGAACAGTTCATTTGTCTCTGGCATTCAGCGCTGGGACAGGAAGATGTGGCAGGCTCCGAGCCTGCACCAGGACACATAGCTGGAATTAAATTAGTTTTGAGAATTCAGGCGCTGAGCTTGACAGAGAGCGGATTTGTGCCATATAACAAGGCAGTGGTGTGAGAGTGCAGAGCCAGGCTACTGTCAGACTGAGACCCTTGATGTTTAATACTTGGTGGAGCACGTCTGTACTTGACAAAGCTGCTACTTTCTTCCGAGGCTTTACGCCAGCAGTTTATGAGGACAGAGTTCATCTCTTCAGAATGGATTTACCGCCGTTAGTCATCTAATTATTTTCACTGCATGATTTGTTTTCTTCTCTTTCTCATTACATGGACCAGAGACTTTTTGGAGGGTGGTACGTTTTGACAGTGATGGAAAAAACCTGTCCAGTAATAGTTGCTGTTCTCTAATGAACTTATGAAAGCTGACATGTGGATCGAATCGGTATTCCCCAACGTGTTGTGTAGGTGTAGGGAAGCACTTCCCTGCAGCACGGACACACGGCTTGCTGGCTGGTGCAGATGTGAAGCGTTGCTTTGTAAGTTTACACAGGGATGAGGGAATATAAGGCTGATGTGGAAGCCCAGGTGATGTGTAGGTGTCCTGCCAGCTTCCTATAATGCTGTGGCAGAAGACGGGGCTGCGGTAATAACGCGTGGGTAATAACTCTTGTAATTAATGGTTTTCAAACTATTAATATATCATCTTTTATAGCTCTCAATTTACCAATCTTGGCTCCGACCCTCACCTACGGCCATGAGCTTTGGGTAAGCAGCTGAAATGAGTTTCCTCCGTAGGGTGTCTGGGCTCAGCCTTAGAGATAGGGTGAGGAGCTCGGACATCTGGAGGGAGCTCGGAGTAGAGCCCCCGCTCCTTCACGTCGAAAGGAGCCAGTTGAGGTGGTTCGGGCATCTGATCAGGATGCCTCCTGGGCTCCTTCCTTTGGAGGTTTTCCGGGCACGTCCAACTGGGAGGAGACCCCGGGGTAGATACAGAACTCACTGGAGGGACTACATGTCCAGTCTGGCCTGGGAACGCCTTGGGATCCCCCAGGAGGAGCTGGAGGGCGTTGCTGGGGAGAGGGATGTCTGGAGTGCCCTGCTCAGCTTGCTGCCACCGCGACCCCACCCCGGAGAAGCGGCTGAAGATGAAGATGATGATGATGATGGTGATATCTTTTAAAATCTTAGTCTTTAGCCAAGTACTCACCTAGAGAAAACACTCGTTTTTTCACAACTATAACCGACTGAACGTTCCTATCTTAATGCATAATTAATTAAACCTATATTCTGGTAATTGTATGCCTTTTAAGAAAATGTCTGGCAGCGACTCGTTAGCCTAATTTGTGTAGAATGGAGTCACAGGACTAATTAACAACTTCAGTGGTTCATTGTGTTTACTGGTAGCAGTTTTAATGTGGGAAGTGGTGTTGTCATGGAGCCCTGCAGCATGGCCTGCTGTTGATCACTGTCGCCTCAGCGAGACGGGCCCCGGGTTCACTTCCGGCCCCCGGGTTCACTTCCGGCCCCCGGGTTCACTTCCGGCCCCCGGGTTCACTTCCGGCCCGTCAGTGTGCAGTTTGCATGTTCACCCCGTCTTTGTGTGTCTGTGTGGGTTCCCACCCACAGTCCAAACACATGCATGTTGTCTCTGTTGGAGTCTCTTAACTAAAGCTATGAATGGTGTGCAGCTGGCTGTGTGTGTGTGTGTGTGTGTGTGTGTGTGTGTGTGTGTGTGTCTGTCTGTCTCGGCCCTGTGATGGACTGGCGCGCACACGTGTGTCATGCACACACGCACACACACGCGTGCGCTCTGTGATGGACTGGTGACCCGTCCTGGGTGCCTCCCTGCCTTCTTCAGGTGTCTACAGGGGTGGAGTCCAGTCCTCTACCATGACCCTGAATTGGGTTCAGCAGACACCGATGATAATGGAATGGATTTTTTTCTCCATCCATCCCCTATCCAAACCGCTTATCCTGCTCTCAGGGTGGCGGGGATGCTGGAGCCTATCCCAGCAGTCACTGGGCGGCAGGCGGGGAGACACCCTGGACAGGCCGCCAGGCCATCACACACACACACACATTCACACCTAGGGACAATTTAGTACGGCCGATTCACCTGACCTACATGTCTTTGAGTCACCTGACCTACATGTCTCTGAGTCACCTGACCTGCATGTCTTTGAGTCACCTGACCTACATGTCTTTGAGTCACCTGACCTACATGTGTTTGGACTGTGGGAGGAAACCGGAGCCCCCGGAGGAAACCCACCCAGACACGGGGAGAACATGCAAACTCCACACAGAGGACGACCCGGGACGACCCCCAAGGTTGGACTACCCCGGGGCTCGAAACCAGGACCTTCTTGCTGTGAGGCGACCAGGCTATCCACTGCACCCCCGTGCTGCCTCCTGGATGTGTTTTTATTTATTTGTTTGTTATTTGGAATCCCATATTAACAGCATTTTTACATAATCATCTTTAGTTAGATACTTTAGATATGGAAGTGAGCCATCTTTTCTGCATTTCACAGAGGAATTGTAGAAAACAAAAGTAGATGTGTTTTTCCATTTGCGATTAAAAAAAAGAAAGAAAAAGTTTAAAAAAAACGTACTCACATAAACAAATTTAAACACAAGGACATTTTGGGGTAATATACAATTTACCCTTCTCCCAAAATTCATCGAATTTACTTTCCTCAAGCCTCATGGGGGAGGTGATTCTTTCCCTCACAAAGATGTCATAAATTATATCATAAATTATACACATGGATGTTTTTCTATCAACATAAAAGCTTTAGTATTAGCTTGGTTATATATGCATAGTAGTTTTTTTTTAATATATAGTTTGAGTGTATAAAAGTGTATTGACTGACTAAAAAAGACAGGATTACCGTTGTTTGTAGATATTCTTCTAGCTGTAGTACAGGCAGTATTAATAGTAGTTGGAAAAATGTAATCAGATTACAAGATTACTTTAGAGCTCCTTCTTCAAGGCTTCCTCGTTAGCGAGGGTTGCCAGCACCATCAGGATGACATGCTTGCCAAACAGGTCTCCTCCAGTTCTCTGTCCTGAGCTGATCTAGTTGCCTCCAGAATTTTCAGACTAAGCCATTCTATGATGTCATCACGATGCTGCCCTTTTGGTCGGCCTCTTGCGCGTTGCTGGTGTAGTTCCCAAAATCCCTGTCTTCGTTAATTTACTTGCACCTGGACGACAGGTATGCCCAAAGAATGATAGCTTTCTTTTCATTATATGTGCCATCAATCCTCTTTTTGTTCCTAATTTATTACGGGTGCTCGCATTCGTCCATCTCTCGGTCCAGCTTATTGGAAGCATCCTACGATAAAGCCACGTCTCTGCAGCCTCCACCCCGTTTACCATTGCTTTCTTCACTGTCCAACTTTCAGCCCCGTATGACAACACTGGCCAGACGAGTGCTTTGAGTAGACTGACATTCACTCTTTTTCTTATTCCTGTATCTCTCCATATCGGTACCATCCCCATCAGTCTTTTCTTTGCTAGGGTGATTCTGATTTTTCTGTCATCTGTACATCACTGTCATTTTTCTTAACTGAACCCCGGTATTTGAAGCTCTCCGGGTGTTCCACATCTGGTCCATCTACTGAGATTACAATATCTGATTCGCCCACTTGGATGCACTTTGTCTTTTTCACATGTAAACTGAGCAGCCTCTTTTTCCCCGCCTCATTTACTCGACTCAACATTTCGTTTGCATCTTGCTGTCCATCAGCTGCAAGTACCGTGTCATCTGCAAACCTAAGATTGCTTAATTATCTTATAACCACCTATGCTCACTCCACATTCATCTGTATCTGCCTCACGCATCCCTTGTTCTGTGTGACTAAGCATGGTGATACAGCACAACTTTGACGTACACCCTTCTCTACGGGAAAAGCTTCTGTGTTCTCACCAGTCCGTCTCGCCACTGCTGTCTGGCCAATATACAGACCTTGAAGTAGCCCAACGAGGTGTCTGGGGAAACCCACTTCCAGCACGATGTTAAAGAGCTGTGCGTGGCTTACTGACTCAGATGCCTTTGAATATCAATGAAAATCAGCATTGCCTCATTATCTGTGTTGGATACCTTTTCAGTTAGTGTTTGCAGCGTTGCCAGCATTTCTGCACACCCCCGTCCTCGTCTGTAACCTGCTTGCTCATCTGACATCTCTGATTATTCCATCTTGTTTATCATTCTGTCCAACAAGATGGATAGCAGTGGATCCACTACTTTAGACAAGTTGCTGTTAAACTCACATTTAGAAGTAGAAAAAAAAGAAGTTTAATTGTATTTTCATTTACAATCCAACTTTATTGTAATCAATAGTCCGGTAAGAGTTTCCATCTAATCATTAGTGGTGTTTCATGTACATTTTGTATTTTTCTGTGATGATGGCCAACAACCCCGTGTGTGTGCAGTTTGCTAACTGGGTGAGACTTGCACAAGGTTAGAGGTTATCTTTTCTTTCTTGCATTGAAAAATACAGCAAGCATGAAATCAACAAAAGCCTACAGTACTGTCAGTACGGTTCTTGTATACAACCCACTTATTCAGAATGTGTATTTGTTCAAATGATTTTATCACGTCTCACTTGTGTCCTGTTCATTGTGATGTCTGACATTTGAAATATTTGTCCACTGGCTCCGCCGTGTCAGTCAATAAGCACTCCCAACAATTCATTCTTCGCTCCTCGGTACGCCATAACTTTCCGAACTGCAGTAAAAGTATTCTAAGGGTGCAGAAGCTTTTAGATGGCAGGACAATAGCTTCAGGGAAAACGTGCCCCCTATGTGAGACTGTTCCCAAACACACCCCTCCACCTGCAGAGACTGCTCCGGATGTGTCTTCGGCACAGCTATTGTGCAACGCAAGGCCGGTGGAACTTCATGTGGGCATCGAAAAGGGCCACTTAAAACCGCTGTTTGACATGGGGTGGCAATCGCTGTAATTTCTCTTCAGACACCAGATGTATCGTAACAGGGATGAGTGGTTGATGGCTGTGAAGCTTGCTAATCCCTCTATCTGTATGTACACATAGCCACCGTCTCAGCCGGCAAAGAGGTCATGGGAGCTGAGGGTACACGGTGGGAACAGTATCACAACGTTTTAGACAACGTTGTCAGATAAGCTGTTGCGTCACTGTCTGACAGGGAAAATGGATCCAAAAGTAGACCTTGGTTTTGAAGCTGTTTATGCATCTGGACTCCTTTCCCTGGGATAGTGTTACTGCACAGGCGAAATGTTGCAGTGGCCAATTCTCTTAATGATGACACGGACATGTCAGTAAGTGACAGAAAGGGAAAAAATGCCCTGTTGAGGAACAACACATCTGGGACACCGTGGACAGCTGATTTCATTGAGAAACCTGTGAAGATGGCAGCCAGAGAAGGCACCTGCAGAAGGTCAAACGCATTGGGCGGCACGGTGGCCCAGTGGTCCACGGCAAGAAGATCCCGGGTTCGAACCCCAGGCCGTCCCAGGTCCTCTCTGTGTGGAGTTTGCATGTTCTCCCCGTGTCTGTGGTGGGTTTCCTCCGGGTGCTCCGGTTTCCTCCCACCATCAGAAAGACATGCATGTTAGGGTTAATACTCCTGCCTGTGCTCCTGAGCAAGGCAATGGAAAGAAAAACTGGAGTTGGTCTCCGGGTGCTGCAGCTGCCCACTGCTCCTACACAATAGGAGGGGGTTACATGCAGACAACACACTCACTGTAACCTACAATGACACAATAAAGCGGCTTATTGTGGAGAAGGGGAATGAAGATCCAAAACCGCTCGCATAATGTCACCGAGGGACACCAGATACTCTTCGTAATATCTGCAACCCCGGATACTAAAGCTGGAACGAGTTCAGAGGCGACTACAGAGCAGATGAAAGCAGATACCTGGGACGCAACAGTATTGTCATGGTTGTGTGGTGTGGGCCATCAAGGCTCACCTGTTCCCCATCCCCCCGATTGGTGTTTCTGTTCGCCTGCAACCCATTTGCCCGAGTAACCCTGATTGCCCCATTTACCTGATTGCCCCTGCTTTACTCATCCGTTCCCCTTTCTCTGGCTGGCTTTTCTCTTCCTGCCCTGTCCTGCTCACCTGCGCCCAATCTCCCCGATCTGCTCCCCTACGTTATATATTGCCCCTGGTTGCCCTGGCGCTTTGTCGGTTCGTAAGCGCCTGTATGTGTTGACCTTTGGTCGCCGGATGCTTCCTGCCTTGTCCCAAGTCTTCCTTGCCGTCTGTAGCTGTAGTCTGTAGCTACGGTTCCTGCGGTCTGTAAGTTCGTTTATATTATTAAAACATCGTTCTTGACCAGCCCGTCTCCGCTGTCTGCATTTGGGTCCTCTGTCCCTGCTCCCGGCATGACAAGTATGATGTTCAAGCCAAGTTTATTGGTATAGTCCACATTCCCAAGGTAGTCCCGAAGGGCTTTCCAATCACTACAATGTGCAGGGGTCAAAGTGGGGTTTGCCACGTGGCCCTGATGGAGCAGGGTCTGCAGCATGTGCATGCTCCACTGCAGCAGTGGCGGGGTGTTTAGTGCTGCTTCATAAGCAGCATAAGGACTTTTACAGGTGAGTATTCTTGCCAAAACAATGCGAAGCCGCAAGTCAATTCTCTATTTCATAATTCGTTAAGTTTTATTTGTGAGACCGCTCACCTTATCCCACCAAGGTGAGTTACGATAGGCTGCCTCTCAGTTCTGTGAAGGAATGAATTCTCAATGCTGAAGTTACACTCCTGTATTTGACTTCACCTTTAGTGAAGCGTGTCAGTATTTTCTGTGAGTAAACAGTTAGACCAGTGGTTCCCAAACTTAAGTCATGTACCCCACAAGACATCCTACTGAGTACCCCCAACACCACGCAGGGCAGCTCCCGGTAATGGTTTTGTTTGTAATTCTGCTGTATGAACAAAAGGTAAACACACATATTATATATCTACTCATATATTTTCGGAATGTGTGTGTGTGTGGTGTTAGTGTAGATAGCGGGACCGAAAACTAAAGCACTTATGATCCTAATTCTTTTTGGAGGTGGTAGGTATTGTCTCAGAGAGTAAGGGAAAAATCCCAGAAAATTAAAATTATGCATAAATATGCAAAATATGCATTTTTCTAAAAATGGCTAAAAACCACTTTTCTCGGCATTTCAGATGATTCTGAGCATCTTTGATTTTTTCACCTATATAAATGTTTTCTGGGACTTACAAATGTTTTGGCATTATGCAAAATATATGCATTTTTGCAAAAATGCACTTATGATCCTAATTTTTTTTTTGGAGGTGGTAGGTATTGTTCCAGAGAGGACCAGAAAAATAGCAGAACATTAAAATAATTATGCATAACTATGCAAAATATGCATTTTCTAAAAATGGCTAAAAAACACTTGTCGGCCTTTCAGATGATTCTGAGCATTTGGGGGGAAGGAGTTGGAGTGGGGGGGGGGGTTAGGGGCAGGGGGAAGGCGGTTAGCTGGCAGGATGAAGAGGAGGGAGATTTAGACGGGTGGAGAACCAAACCGCTACATTATAGCGGGGTTCTTCTAGTATATATATATATATCCATCCCTTATCCAAACCGCTTATCCTGCTCTCAGGGTCACGGGGATGCTGAGCCTATCCCAGCAGTCACTGGGCGGCAGGCGGGGAGACACCCTGGACAGGCCGCCAGGCCATCACACACACACACATTCATACCTAGAGACAATGTAGTATGTCTGATCCACCTGACCTACATGTCTTTGGACTGTGGGAGGAAACCGGAGCCCCCGGAGGAAACCCACACAGACACAGGAGAACATGCAAACTCCACACAGAGGACGACCCGGGACGACCCCCAAGGTTGGACTACCCCGGGGGCTCGAACCCAGGACCTTCTTGCTGTGAGGCAACTGTGCTGACCACTGCACCACCGTGCTGCCGTGTGTGTGTGTGTGTGTGTGTGTGTGTGTGTTATATATATCATATATATATATATATAAAATGTAGAAATATGAGGCAGAATAACAGGTGATCTGCACCTAAACTCACATACAACATAACACATGACAAGGGGGAAAAAAATGTGGGCAGTAACAAACTGGGCCATAGCCATAAACTGTACCTGCCAATTTGAACTAGACTGTAGTGGACTAGTGGACTATAAAACTAAAATCTGTAAAAATGAACATACGTGCAACACAACCTGTATACCTGTATCGATAATTCTGTAAATATCCAGAGACACATCCACTTTACTGTATATATATATCCAGAGACACATCCACTTTACTGTAAATATATTCAGACACATCCACTTTACTGTATATATATCCAGAGACACATCCACTTTACTGTAAATATATCCAGAGACACATCCACTTTACTGTTTATATATCCAGAGACACATCCACTTTACTGTATATATATATCCAGAGACACATCCACTTTACTGTAAATATATCCAGAGACACATCCACTTTACTGTTTATATATCCAGAGACACGTCCACTTTACTGTATATATATCCAGAGACACATCCACTTTACTGTAAATATATCCAGAGACACATCCACTTTACTGTTTATATATCCAGAGACACGTCCACTTTACTGTATATATATCCAGAGACACATCCACTTTACTGTAAATATATTCAGAGACACATCCACTTTACTGTATATATATATATCCAGAGACACATCCACTTTACTGTTTATATATCCAGAGACACGTCCACTTTACTGTATATATATATATCCAGAGACACATCCACTTTACTGTAAATATATTCAGAGGCACATCCACTTTACTGTATATATATATCCAGAGACACATCCACTTTACTGTAAATATATTCAGCGACACATCCACTTTACTGTATATATATCCAGAGACACATCCACTTTACTGTATATAGTATTACTATTTTATTCACTATATACACACACGTTGCACAGTTAGAAAAGGAGTTGGCAGCAGAGCCTTTTGCTGCAAGTTGTACTTGTACATGTGTCAAAATGAACTTGGACACACATCCCTCACACCAGATGAATGTGAGGGATGTGCTGGAATGGCCTAACGCTGCATTGTGGGGTGGTATTGGGGACACTTTCAGTCGTGGATCGTTTTCCACACTGTGACTACTTTGTCTTCATGCTGGTGAGAGCTGAGAACCCAGTCTCACATAGAGGAGCCAGTCTCACATAGAGGACCCAGCCTCACACAAAGAACCCAGCCTCACATAGAGGACCCAGCCTCACATAGAGGCCCCGACCCAGTCTCACATAGAGGACCCAGTCTCACATAGAGGACCCAGCCTCACATAAAGAACCCAGTCTCACATAGAGGACCCAGTCTCACATAGAGGACCCAGCCTCACATAGAGGATCCAGTCCCACATAGAGAACCCAGTCTCACATAGAGGATCCAGTCCCACATAGAGGACCCAGTCTCACATAGAGAACCCAGCCTCACATAGAGGATCCAGTCCCACATAGAGAACCCAGCCTCACATAGAGGACCCAGTCCCACATAGAGAACCCAGCCTCACATAGAGGACCCAGTCCCACATAGAGAACCCAGTCTCACATAGAGAACCCAGTCTCACATACAGGATCCAGTCCCACATAGAGAACCCAGTCTCACATAGAGGAGCCAGTCTCACATAGAGGACCCAGCCTCACACAAAGAACCCAGCCTCACATAGAGGACCCAGCCTCACATAGAGGCCCCGACCCAGTCTCACATAGAGGACCCAGTCTCACATAGAGGACCCAGCCTCACATAAAGAACCCAGTCTCACATAGAGGACCCAGTCTCACATAGAGGACCCAGCCTCACATAGAGGATCCAGTCCCACATAGAGGATCCAGTCCCACATAGAGGACCCAGTCTCACATAGAGAACCCAGCCTCACATAGAGGATCCAGTCCCACATAGAGGACCCAGTCTCACATAGAGAACCCAGTCCCAGTCTTGCACAGAGAACCCAGTCCCACATAGAGAACCCAGTCCCGCACAGAGAACCCAGTCTTGCACAGAGAACCCAGTCCCACATAGAGAACCCAGCCTCACATAGAGGACCCAGTCCCACATAGAGAACCCAGTCTCACATAGAGAACCCAGTCTCACATACAGGATCCAGTCCCACATAGAGAACCCAGTCTCACATAGAGGACACAGTCTCGCATAGAGAACCCAGTCCCACATAGAGAACCCAGTCTCGCATAGAGAACCCAGTCTCCCACAGAGAACCCAGCCTCATAGAGAACCCAGTCTCGCATAGAGAACCCAGTCTCCCACAGAGAACCCAGCCTCACATAGAGAACCCAGTCTCCCACAGAGAACCCAGCCTCACATAGAGAACCCAGCCTCGCATAGAGAACCCAGTCCCACATAGAGAACCCAGTCTCCCACAGAGAACCCAGTCCCACATAGAGAACCCAGTCTCCCATAGAGAACCCAGTCTCACATGAGTACATTGTTGCAAAGGGTATCAGTCTTAATGGCGCGATTTGTAATTCAGGATGCTCTGTGTGTGAGACAATCCAGAAATCTGGCAGTGCCTTCTGATTTGACTCAGTTTTAATTGCCCCGTTCACGGATATCAATGAGGCGCTCTCTCTCTCTCTCTCTCTCTCTCTCTCTCTCTCTCTCTCTCTCTCTCTCTCTCTCAGATGGGTAAGTGGCATGACTTGGTGGAAGAAAAGGGATAATGAATCCAGTTATGCGTTCGGGGAAGAACCTGCATATATCGGCGCTGAGAGGCCCTGCAGTCTGAGATTCAGTTAATTCAGACGAGTAAAAATATCCCCCAGATAGGTCAACGTTGTGAGCCCCTCATCGTCATGCAACTTGTCCAACAAGTGGAAATGATGGTCAGTGAAGAACATTTTAAGCTTGTTTTTTAAGCAATATGCTTCACGTTCTGGAAAGGTGATTACATCCATCCTACAGAGTGTCCCATAGGCTAATGCTAGTTACTAGGTCACAACATGCTGAGATATACTCAGTTTATCAGATCCCAAGTAGGCTGGGTTTTTTTAACCTGTGTAATGAGACTCCATTTTCTACATGCTAAATAGTCAGTAGACCTTCTGGCAAGTATCCACTTTTTCACATTTTGTTGGGTTCCAAGACTCAAGAGGAGGGTCAACCATTTTGACGAACATAAGAGCTGATTTATTTTTGATTCTGAGTTGTGTGTGCAATTGTGTGACATTGTTGATTTCTGCAAAACTTCTCACATTATGCACTGCTCACAGCAATAGTTTCCACTGCATGTTTGAGTTTCATCGGGGCTCCATGTACTGGCATATTTGGATTTTCATTGAAATCTCTGTAGCAGCACTGTTTGACTCCAGAAAATCCTATATTTAAATGACTGCGGAGTTCTCTAACCTCCTCTTCACCATACAGTAATGGTAGTGGACTTGGCCCTGTGCTTTGAGCCACCTCATTTACGTTGTGGAAGAGTGATTCTTCCCTCGTTTGTGACCATTCTACTTGTCATGCTTGTGAATATTGCATCATACAACTTGCCAGGATCAATAACCTTCTGTCTGCTGTCCTCCCATAAAGGCACACCATTAAAGGAACCTGTGAATAGCCTCACATGAAGCTTTGTAGTATGGACCACTATCTGAACTCTGTCTCGAGGCAGAGAATACATCTATCTGCCTTTTTATCAAAGTGATTGACTGTGAGACTCTGATGTCTCTGGACGGCAGAGATTCAGACAAGTCTTTAAGCTCCTCAAGACCATCCATTACAAGACAACAGTTTTTTACAAAAGCAACTCTGCTCGGCTTTGCTGCTGGACCTTCCTACATGCATCGCTGTCTCAAATGTTTTTCTATAGCTTCATTTGCAGCAGTGGGTCACTTGTACAGTGCACTATACATTGTCCAAACAACATTCACTTTGTATGGGATGAAGCGACCCACTTTATCCCCAAGAAATGTCCAATCCGTCTCAAGTGGACACCTACTTCAGAGGCTGCAGCATCAAGCTCCCTCAAGTTTTTTGGTGACTGATTGTACAGACAATATAACTTGTCTAAAAAACGAGTAAAGTGGTTGGTCCCTGTGCAGCACTTCACTGCATCCCCAACAGAGAGCTCCAACCTATGGTTAAGGCAATGCCAGCCTATGAGATCTGGAAATTTACTTTTCCTTTTTGAGTACACCCCCGCCTTTTTGCTCTACAGAGGAACCATCTGAATAGAGTCCAACCAGACAAGACATCGTCAAGGCCATATCTCAACAGACAGTTTTGAGCTCAATAAGATCTAAGAAAATGGTTCTGAGCCTTTAACTGATGTTCTGGGGTACACAATAAGGCAAGGTGTTTTACTTAGAGAGGTGCTTTCACCCACAATAACAGTGACCTTGGGTCGACTAGATCTAATACTTGCAAGTAATGCCCGCCTCATTTCTGTAGATATGACATACGATTTATGTACAAGACATTTGTGTGAAGTACCCTACCCACATTTTAACCATTTGACCCCTGTAGTTCTATTAGTCCAGCTTGATAAGTATATGATCTATTATTTATGGTGACGTAATATGCTGTTCTGAAGACACGCTGAGTCGAGGCTAGAAGCTCCTCTTGTGTTTTGTGAAAGCTTGATTACAAAGCCTTTTTCATCCTGTTTTTTGACTATTTCTTCTGCCAGTTTATGGCTCTGTGAGATGCTGTGTTCTTGTATTTTCTTCCTCAGCGATTTCATTTGCTTCTCCCTGCTGTTGCCATATGGGTTAACTCCACAATTCTGCCCCTCACTAGGGAATGAATGTCTTAGTTTTTCTGTTCTATGTACCCCAAGTGACACAGCATCTTTACAGGTCTTACATTCAAGTTTTTTTTTCATTAACTACATAATTAGAAAGGTTTTTTTTGTGGTAATATTCAAATTGAGCGTCATTCCAACATTCTGGTATAGGCCTACTGAACGGCTCTGTCCTTCTCCTTGCTGCCCTAACTGGCCTTGTACTAGCCTGGTCTGTGCTCCTGGATGACTCCCCTCTGCTGTGTGCTGCTCCACCCTTTCCTGCTGAACTGTGTGGCTCATTTCTGTGCTGTTCTGCTGTGTCCTGCTGCACTGTTTCTCATTCTCATCATAACTCCCTAGTGCTTGGTTGGAAGACTTAATCCTATGAAATATAAAACTCTATACATTTTACAGCAATAATAGCTTGCGGAGGAGTGCCATGTTTCAAAAAGGGGGCTCAACAAAGGAGCAAGTTGACCTGAAGTGGAAGCACTACAGAGCTGGGGATGTGGCACATATCAGATCGAACATGCTGAACTAAATAGGCTTAACAATGGTAGAGGGAACCCCAGTCAAATTATCTCGGGCGAGGCGTCCGGGTGGTGTGGTGGTCTATTCCGTTGCCTACCAACACGGGGATCACCGGTTTGAATCCCTGTGTTACCTCCGGCTTGGTCGGGCGTCCCTACAGACACAATTGGCCGTGTCTGTGAGTGGGAAGCCGGATGTGGGTTTGTGTCCTGGTCGCTGCACTAGCGCCTCCTCTGGTCGGTCGGGGCGCCTGTTCAGGGGGGAGGGGGAACTGGGGGGAATAGCGTGATCCTCCCACGTGCTACGTCCCCCCGGTGAAACTCCTCCCTGTCAGGTGAAAAGAAGCGGCTGGTGACTCCACTTGTATAGGAGGAGGCATGTGATAGTCTGCAGCCCTCCCCGGATCAGCAGAGGGGGCGGAGCAGAGACCGGGACGGCTCAGAAGAGTGGGGTAATTGGACGGGTACAATTGGGGAGAAAAAGGGTGAAAAATGAAAAAATAAAAATGATCTTGGGTGCAGCAGTCACCAAAACAAGGAAAGTTACACTAGTCCTTCACCGCTTGTTTAGAGTCCACTGCTTTCTTTTGACGTCTAAATGACTTCACAGTCCACGCATGCGCGGACGTTAACCGTCTGCGTAGCGGAGGCTCCGTCGTGACTTGACGTTGTTTTGTCTAGTTTTTGGCCACAATTTTACGCGACACTTTTAGATCCTGGTTGTTTTATCTAAATATTTTAACACGGTTGTTACTTTTCCTGTCTCCGTCTTCTGACTACCTTCGCCGGAAGTTACAGGGGAACCGAATTTATTTGGGGTCCAGGGCGGAAGTTCGCTGGCGCTGTCCGTCACTGCCTGGTGCTAGCTAGCTAGCTAGCTAAACTCCGGAGCACAACCCAACACGGTTCAATAGTTCACTTCGTCTGAAAATGGCGAGGACGCCGTCTTCTCTCTTCGGAAACACGTGTAATCCTTCCTCACAGCTGCACACAATGTTGACATAGGTCCAATATATCACAACAGTTCTTAGTGATAATATTTCCTTTCACTGGCGCGGAGCTCCCAATACCGCTCGCGCCACACAACAACAACAACAACAACTACTACTTCCTCATTCGCCCCTCCCTACCAACCAATCAGAGTCCGACCCCAGATCTTGCTCTTAAAGCGGTACACCCTTATTTACCAACACTGTTATTTCATTTCTCTCCATCGAACCTTCGGATCTTAATTTCGACTGCTGCCAGCTAACTAGGTTCATTTTTAGCCCGGTGGCTAGGCTAGCCGGTCGCTTTTTATTTGAGGATTTTAAGCTTTTTTGCACCTTTATTCCAAGTTGCTTGCTAACTGCCGGACAACAAACATGGCCATGTGGGTGGACAGCTGTCCTAGCTTTGCACAGCTGAAGACTGACGCTACCCGACTGCAGGCTGGGAGCCCCCATCCACCGGTGTATGGTGGTCGGGTGCGGACTTCTACTGCACCCATTCCACAGCCACCTTCTGTGGTGGTTGTGGGTGACTCCATCACCAGGGACGTCAGGTCGACCAGAGCTGCAACACGCTGCTTTCCAGGTGCCAAGGTAAATGGCCTTCCGGTAGAAACTCCTAGTCTGCTCTCCCAATATGCATACCTTATACATACCTGTTGACAGCGTTGTCGTTCACGCTGGCACACATGATATTCCACGGCAGCAGCCAGAGCTTTTAAAATCGGATTTCATGCCTCTTTTTTAACCCTCTAAACCTTGGTAAGAAGGAAGTTTTTATCTCTGGCCCACTTCCCACTTCCGGCCGTGGCACTGGTCGTGTCAGCAGACTCCTGCAGCTTCCCGCCTGGCTTCAGTCGCAGCGCTCTCGTTTACAGTTTGGTTTTATTGACAGTTTTACTCTGTTCTGGGAGCTCTTCTATTTCTACACGTGATGGGCTCCCTCCAAATCCAGCAGGCGCATGGATGCTGTTTTATTCCCTTGTCTCCAACTCTCGTGTTTGTGCTATGGACAGTAACGCTTGGGGCCCGCACACAGGGGCGGACGGTTCCGTCACTACCTGACGTCCGCAGGAGGAGCAGAGTGGTCTCAGGCTTGGTTCCGTTGTAAACCAAACTTATTCAGGTCCTTTGGTGGGTTCGATCCATCATACCGGTGACTGTCACTCTGCCACACTACTTCCTGTAATAATAAACCATAGACACGGACCCCGCCATCTCCCTGTGACATGCAGGGAGACCAGCAACTTGTTTCTTAATTAGGACTTCAGTTATCCGCCCCCCCCCCCACAAAGCCAGGCACCGCAGACAATACAAATGGCTACATTAAACGTCAGGTCGCTAACTAATCAAGTCATTTTTAGTTAATGATCTTCTAAGTACCTATAACCTGGACTTCACCCTACTGGCCGAGACCTGGCTGGATAGAAATGGCGCAGTGGCGCTTATTGAGACTGCACCTCCTGGCTTCAAATTCATCCAGCCCACCAGGTCTGATAAGAGAGGCGGTGGAGAAGCTGCTGTCTTCTCTCATCCCTATAGCTGCAAGGAAATCCCTCTCGGGAAAGTCACGTCCTCTGAACACCTTGCTCTTACCATACATTGTACTGCTACGACTTTAATAATTACTGTCTATCGGCCACCAACATCTAAACATGGCTTCTTTCTTGATGAATTTTCAGAGCTACTGTCTGTGGTTTCCACTGACTATGATTATTTCATCATCCTGGGAGATTTTAATGTTCATGTTGACAATCAAACAGACCCCGATCCTAGAAACCTAATTGGCTTACTGGAGGCATTTGCTCTCACTCAACATGTTTCCGGACCCATAAGGGGCATACTCTAGACTTAGTAGTCCTATCAAAAGGACTTCATATTACGGTACCCCGTGTCATGGATGTTGCTACCTCTGATCACTGTTGTATATTTGTTGACGTGTCAGCTCTTCCTGTACAACAGAAGAGACCTTGCATGCTCAAAAAACGCTTCATTGATAAGAACACAATTGAAACCTTTCACAGAACCGTAAATGAGTTGTCGCCGTTCATGTCATCACAAACTGGGGATCTTGTGAATGAATTCAACTCAAAATACAGAATATCTTTGACAACATTGCACCTGTTAAAACTAAAAACATAGAAAAACAAAAAGCCCCCTGGAGAAGTGGGGTGGTTATTAGACAGCTTAAGAGAGACTGTCGCCAAGTAGAAGGACAGTGGAGAAAGACTAAACTTCAGGTTCACCATGACATTTACAAGGACAGACTGAACAAGTACAGCAAAGAAATTAAGCAGGCCAGACAGCCTTTCTTCTCTAAACTCATTAATGAAAACATTAACAATAGTAACGTGCTTTTCTCCACTATTCACCGACTTATTCATTCACCATCACCAAACCCATCAGAGAGGCTGTCCACTGAAAAATGTGAGCAATTCGCAGCATTCTTCTATAACACAATTACTGCCATTAGGCAGAACATTAGTGCCTCAAGATCCAGTAATGAACCTCCCCTCCAGTTCTCCAGAAATATCACTGGTGCCATGTCTCACTTTGACCCTCTAGACCTTAAAAGTCTAGACAATATTGTTAGGCAGCTCAGGTCGTCCACCTGCTGCTTGGATCCTCTCCCTACCACATTTTTAAAAAATGTTTTTAATTGCTTAGCACGTGACGTTTTATTAATTATTAACTACTCCCTTCAGGCAGGTATATTTCCTGCAGCACTTGAGACAGCTGTCGTTAAACCACCTCTGAAGAAGAGCAACCTTGATGCGACAGTTATTGCCAACTACAGGCCCATCTCCAACTTACCATCCCTCAGCAAAATCCTTGAAAAACCAGTTTATTCTCAAGTTAATAACTATTTAATACCTAACAACCTTCTAGGTATTTGTCAATCGGGTTTTCGATCTCACCATAGCACAGAAACAGCACCTATCAAAGTTGTGAACGAGCTGCATATGAGCACTGATTCGAATAAATTGTCTGTTCTTGTGCTCCTGGATCTCAGTGCTGCTTTTGACACTGTTGATCATGATATTTTGCTAGAGAGATGAGAAAAATGGGTCGGCCTTTCTGGCCCGGTTCTCAACTGGTTTAGAACATACCTTCAGGACAGGCAGTTCTTTGTGCCTATTGGAGACTTTTCCTCAGACAAAGTGGGTATAATGTGTGGGCTACCTCAAGGTTCGATTCTTGGACCACTACTCTTCAATCTCTATATGCTCCCACTTGCACATGTTATACAGAAACACAAAATAATGACCATAATTATGCAGATGATTCACAACTGTACATATCCCTATCTCCTGATGACCTAGCTCCCATACGTTCCCTAATTCAGTGTATTGACGATATTACTTTATGGATGTCAGATAACTTTTTACAACTGAACAAAGACAAGACAGAAATACTTATTTTTGGTGCAAAGACTCAGAGACAGAGAATTGCAGCTCATCTCAGCTCTCTGTCTCTGGAGTGCAAAGGTGAAGCTAGAAGTCTTGGTGTAATCATGGACAGTGATCTTAATTTTAAGAGCCACATCAATCATCTCACAAGATCAGCCTTCAACCATCTTAAAAACATTTCAAAACTAAGGGGCTTTCTATCAATATCAGACTGTGAGAAATTAATCCATGCTTTTATAACAAGTAGACTAGACTACTGCAATGGACTATATTCACAGGCCTCCCAAAATCAGTTGTGCGCCAACTACAGTTAATTCAAAATGCAGCAGCACGTGTTCTCACCAGAACTAAAGAGTATGAGCACATTCCACCTGTTCCTACATCTCTGCACTGGCTCCCCCTTAAAACTAGAATTGATTTTTAAATTCTTTTAATTGTACACAAAGCGCTAAATGGCCTTGCACCACGCTACATAAAAGACATGTTAATTCCTTATAAACCAGCAAGAACTCTCAGGTGCAATGGCAGCGGTCTTGTAACCATCCCTCGTGCAGGTCTAGAGCAGGGGAAGCTGCATTTTCTATTTACGCCCCAAGTAGATGGAAGGCCCTGCCTGAGGACCTGAGCGAGGCCCCCACACTGGACACATTTAAAAGCAGGTTAAAAACCTGACTTTTTAAAGCAGCCTACAGCTAAAGTCATAGTGTGTGTGTGTGTGTGTGTGTGTGTGTTTATATATATCTAGCTATTTTCATACATTCTGCTCCGTTGTTACTTTTAATTAATCAGTGTTTATGGCACTTTTATGTATTTTACTAACTCAGTTTTAAACGTGTTTGTACTTTTTTAAAATTTGCCTGTAATTTTAATTATTTATTTTTTGTGAGGGAGGAGATTTTATTGATTTCATTGTTTTATTGTGTGAAGCACTTTGTGTTACATTTGTTTGTATGAAAAGGGCTATACAAATAAAATCTGATTGATTGATTGATTGATTCACCTTACCTTTGAAAGAAATCAGTTAATTTTCTCCTCTTAACTCCACCCTGCCTTATATCTTCATGATCCGAACTTTAGCAACAGTCATTTGCAAGGTGTCCTGAGACCGTAACCTATAAGTGCCATGTTTTACGGACAGAAAGATAGATAAATAACAGGGGTGGGTACCCAGAATTGCCTTATAGATAAAAACATACCAGTGACTAAGTTGCTGTGTTGACAGAGCAGGCCAGTTGACTTTGGAGTGATGAGTGAGGACTCTACAGTTTGTAACAAACCGTAATGCTCCATGAGACACAGTGTCTAACGTATGGAGACAATGGGCTGATGCCTTCATGTACAGTAAGTCATCATATCAAGAACAGGCAAGAATGTTGCTTCAACTAGTCTTCGTCTCACATCGAGAGAAAAACAAGACTTGTTCCTAAAACAAAAACCTAACTTCAATTTCAACTTTTTCACCAGACTCTGTATATGGGGCTTAAAAGAGAGGTGGCCATCAATTAAAAATCCCAAGTAGTTGGGAACCAACTGAAGGTTTTTAGTGCTAGCGCGTGGCAGACTAGAAACAACGACACTGCAGTGATCTAATCTGGATGAAGCAAAAGCATGGATCAGGATCTTTGCATCAGCCATGGATCAGAGGCGGAAAACCCCGGTCCAGAAAGTAAAAACCCTAACTGTGTCTTTACTCCACCCATGTACTAAACCATCAGATTAAATAACCGTATCATCTGCATAAAAATGGGAAGAGTTTTGAATATTTTCTCCCAAGCAGTTTATGTACACAGTAAATAAAAGTGGACCCAGGACAGAACCCAATAGGATGGGTTAAATGCAGAGAACAAATCGTTATAAGAATCTCATCTCATCTCGTCTCATCTCGTCTCATCATCAGCCGCTTCTCCGGTGTAGGGTCACGGTGGCAGCAAGCTAAGTAGGGAACTCCAGACGTCCCTCCCCCCAGCAACGCCCTCCAGCTCCTCTTGGACCCAGCGAGTTCTGGGTCTACCTCGGGGTCTCCTCCCAGTTGGACGTGCCCGGAAAACTTCCAAAGGAATGCGCCCAGGAGGCATCCTGATCAGATGCCCGAACTACCTCAACTAGCTCCTTTTGATGCAAAGGAGCAGCAACTCTACTCCGAGCTCCCTCCGGATGTCCGAGCTCCTCACCCTATCTCTAAGGCTGAGCCCAGACACCCTACGGAGGAAACTCATTTCAGCCGCTTGTAACCGCGATCTCATCCTTTCGGTCACTACCCAAAACTCATGATGATAGGTGAGGGTTGGAACAAAGATTAACTGGTAAATTGAGAGCTTTGCCTTCCGGCTCAGCTCCCTCTTCACCACAACGGGCCGGCACAACATCCACATTACTGCTGATGCTGTACCAATCTGCCTGTCAATCTCCTGCTCCATCCTACCCACACTTGTTAACAAGACCCGAGATACTTTAACTCCTTCACTTGAGGCAACAACTCATCCCCAACCCAGAGGGAGCAATCCACCATTTTCCGGTAGAGAATCAGGGCCTCAGACTTGGAAGTGATGACTGAATGCAATACAATGAATACAAAGAATACAATGAAAGAATAAAGTGGCTTTCTCTCTTAAAGCACAACATTCACAGAGAGAGAAAGAAGACGAGAGAAATGATGAGAGTGATGCCGAAGTTAAATCATAGAATAAAAGCAATTTCAAAAAACACCAGTGCAAATGATAGCATGAATTTCCAGGGAGCTGGGACTGTGACCAAAGGAAAATGCATCACAAACAAGCTCTGAAGTCATCAGGCGGTCGAAATAGAGAGAGAGATGATCCATGGTTATCAGATAGTCCATAAAGGAAGAAAAACTGTCCTGGAACGCAAGGAAGATAGAGACAGTGATAGAGAAAAAATAGAGAGGGGGACAAGTGCACAACATGGGCTCTCATGCTCAGAGATACAACAGAAGGTTAGAAGGGTGCGATGCAGTCAGAAAATTTAGGAACATTCTCATCGGCAGGACAAAACCAAGAGATTACTGCTAAGACCTACAGTTATACATTGAGACTGAGACCCTACCAAAAGACAATGGTGGGCTGTCAGGGCTATCAGGGCCTTTTCTACTGTTCTTGTCAAAATCAAAATCACAATTTGTTTTTCATAGTTAAATTGAAATGTGTCTGAGCCTGAGCAGAGATTTCCTATGATGGATTGTTATCTAAACGCATCACAGCTCCTTGGGCCAACACCAGTGGTAGCCTTTCGTTGAAGCCCAAAGCTGCACACTGATTACAACTTTGAGTGACCGTAGCATCACTCAATCAAATTTTGATGTGCAGTGACAGAACGACCCAGGGGCCCTGTGATGTGTCGTGCTGACCCCCGGTGTTGTCATCAACTTTGAACTTGAGCCTTTGGCGGGTTGTGAGCAAACTAAGCTCAATGGCTGCCGCATTCACAGCTACTGATGATCTCCTTGCCGGTCTACTTTGGGTTTTTTGGGAATCAGGGAGGGCTGTCCACATTTTTTGCACGATCTTCCAAACGGACTAAATTACTGGATGAATTTTGTGCGAGAAGGCTGTCATGAGTCTTTCAAGTGAAGCCGAACTTCAGCTCCAGGTTTGTGTGCACATTTTACTTATTGCACTGATAATATTGTGACTATACTTTATTTGATTTGTTTAAGTTGTGCGAGTGACTGGTGAACACTACATCAACTGTGGAAACTTTCTTTTTTTTCTGTGCCATGTGGTGTGCATGTCCAATCTGGTTTCTGAGTGACATAAAGGAACATCTGATGGTGATGCTGCAATAGCTGCTATAGTGCACAGTGGTGTGCGTGGCGTTGTAGTTGTTGAAGTTCACCTGTCTTCTTGGTGTTGATCCAGTAGTGAATATACTAGAGTGATAGTGTATTTTTTATGTGGCTGTGTTGGCTGTATCAACACCCATATGAGAAATTTGTGTGTGTGTGTGTGTATGTTGGAGGGGTGCACAGTTCATTACTGAAGGTCCTGACTGAAACCCCACAGTACGCTACTGCCCAAAGAGGATAGTTGTGACAAAGCTCAGAAGGGAGTCAAACTACCAGCGAAATAAGACAACTAGTTGAAAGAGAATGAGAACAGATGGGGTTTCAGTCTAGATTTAAAAGAGTCCACAGAGTCAGATTCTCTGATGGTGGCTGAGAGACCATCCCAAAGAAAGGGGGCACAGTAAGAGAAGGCCCTGCAGCCTGCAGACTTCTTTTAACTCTGGGGACAGGGAAGAAGCCTGCACTTTGAGAATGGGGGGCACGAGAAGGTACTACATAAGGCTGTATATGATCTGACAAATATGAGGGGGCAAGCCCATCAAGTTTTTTATAGGTTAAAGCAGAACTTTAAAGTAAGCTCTGGCATGAATGGGGAGCCAGTGAAGGGAGGCTAGGCTGGCGTGATAGGGTCAGCCTTTTTTGTTTAAGCAGCTGCCTTTTGAACCAACTGAAGGTTTTTAGTGCTCGCGCGTGGCAGACTAGAAACAACGACACTGCAGTGATCTAATCTGGATGAAGCAAAAGCACGGATCAGGATCTTTGCATCAGCCACGGATCAGAGGCGGAAAAACCCGATCCAGAAAGTAAAAACCCTAACCGTGTCTTTACTCCACCCATGTACTAAACCATCAGATTGTACTGACTAGTTTCCCAAATCAGCTGGTTTAATACATGGCTGGAGGAAAGACACGGTTAGCGTTTTCACTTTCTGGACCGGGTTTTTCCGCTTCTGCCACGGATGGAAAAGACCAGGTTTTGGCAATGTTTCACAGGGGGGGGGGAAGGAGGTGTTACGTATTGAGGTTAATGTTATGTTGTGTAGATGGCGACCACTAGGTGGCGCCCAGCAATTTATTGGCTGGTTGTACCGTGCTGAGTTCCTTTGGTAAAGAAAGAAGTGAAAGAACACGCCGCGTGCGTCTGCGTAGCTCCGTGAGTGTGTGTGAAATGGTTTGCACGCAGACATTTTGTAGTGACGTCGCCTTGTGGTGCAGTACACCTCGTATCGAATCCCGCACCGGGCAACAAAATAACCGGTTACATTGGTGGCAGCGGTGGGATCCGGAAGTGTGCAGATCCTCAGAAGTCTCTTCGGAGCGCGGGAAGAACAAAGCGCGAGGGCGCGCTTCCGGGAGAGGGTGACGACTGTAAATTAATAATAAGACACGTTAGCCCCCTAGCTAGCGGGTCTGGCCCTTTAGCCGAGCGGTTAGTGACGTCCCTTTGTGGTGCAGTACACCTCATATCGAATCCCGCACCGGGCAAAAAAATAACCGGTTACACTAATATAAATTGGCGACGAGGTGTGAAGTCCTGAAACTCTTCTTTATCCGCTGTGCGTGAATTGCCAGTGTTGGTGGACGGAAAAGAACAACCACGCTGCCAGGAAGCTAGCTAGCGAGCTAGTGTGTTAGCTGTGTTAGCAGTTAGCTGTGTTAGCAGTGAGTTACGTCTCTGCAGACAGGCGCATCACGGCTGGAATAATCGGACATATGGATCCCTTTGACGAATCCGGTGAGCAATGGGCACCGTGTATTGAACGTTTTGAACATCACCATATCCGGGCTAATGACACCAGGGATGCCAAGACAGTGCCAGTGTTGTTTAGTGTGATGGGACTGAAAACATGTGGGTTACTGCGCAGTTTGAGCGTCCCTGCAAAGCCTGGGGACATGGGCCATCAAGGTGTCGTGGATGTTTTGCAAGCCCATTTCGCTCCGAAACTGCTCGTGATAGCGGAGAGGTTCCGGAACCAGGAGGCAGGAGAGTCAGTAGCGCGGTGTGTCGCGGTACTGAAAAGACTGCATGAGCATTCTGAGTTCGGTGCGCATTTGGAGGACGCACTACGGGACAGATTCGTTTGTGGACTAAAACGTGAATCGGTTCAAAAGCGCCTTTTGACAGAGGAAGATCCCACGTGTGAGGAAGCAGTCCGCCGCTGCGCGGTGTCTGCAGAGACTGGCGCGGCGCGGCGCGGCGCAGCTGCTGCTGAGCGGCTCGCTCAAAGTGAACGCGGTTCTCTCAGAAACCCGGCGGCAAGTGCCGCCGGTGTGGCTGCTGGGACAAGGACCGGGACTGCCAGCAGTGTAGGAGGAAAGGCCATGCTGGGCTCATGTGTAAGAATAAGACTAAAAACAACCCAGAGAGAGAGAGAGAGAGAGAGAGAGAGAGAGAGAGAGAGAGAGAGAGAGAGAGAGAGAGAGAGAGAGAGAGAGAGAGAGAGAGAAGGAAAACCAGAGCTTCAAGGTAACTCAACTAAGCGCAGTGTGAGAGAGAACAAGAGGAGAGTTCATCGTGTAGAGGCAAGTGAGAATAGAAGTGGAAGTGAGGAAATAAAATCTGACACTGACGAACTGGGACTGAACTCGCTGTCTCATAAAGGGAAATAAACGCTTCTCTGTGCTGCCTACAGTAAATGGAAAGAAACTGGCGATGGAACTGGACACAGGGGCTGCTGTGTCTTTGATTTCATGGGGACAGTATGAAAGCACTCTGAGACATGTGCCCCTGCAGCCCACGGATATCGTGCTGAAAACATACACTGGAGAGCCTCTCGCACCAGAAGGGGTCATTAAACTGCAAGTTAGGTTAAATAATCAGACTGCTGATTTACCCCTGTATGTAGTGAAAGTAGATACCCCCCCACTGTTTGGTAGAGAGTGGCTGAGAGCCATATGGCTGAACTGGAGGGACCTAAAGACCGTGTATGCGGTAAAGCAGAGAGATAAAGACAGCTTAGGGAGTGTGTTAAAGAGGCATTCCGCTGTTTCTCCAAGAAGCTAGGCACAATGAAAGGGATTAAAGCCAGAGTGACTCTTAAACCTGACAGTGTACCCAAGTTCTGCCCGCCACGTAATGCGCTATATGCCCTTCGACCTAACGTGGAGGCCAAACTGACACTCCTTACTGAGCTCGGTGTGAACTCGTCAATGGAGCACAGTGACTGGGCCACACCCGTGGTGCCTGTCAGCAAGAAGGATGGCACAGTGAGACTCTGGCGATTTCAAGGTCACCATCAACCAAGCTCTCTGTGTGGACAAGTATCCAATTCCACATATTGAGGACCTTTTTGCTTCCGTAGCCGGAGGTCAGCACTTCAGTAAGCTAGACTTGTCAAATGCTTACCTGCAGATGGAAGTAGAGGAGAAGTCAAGGAAGCTACTGACTATGTCTACACAAAAAGGTCTGTTCTGCCACAACCGCTTACCCTTTGGCATAGTATCAGCACCGGTGTTATTCCAGAAGGCCATGGACAAAGTGCTCCTCGGGCTACCCTTCACTCACTGTTACTTAGACGATATCCTCGTAAGTGGGCCAGATGAGGAGACCCACCTGAAAACCCTAGATGCGGTCCTTGGAAGGCTGGAGGAGTATGGCCTGCACGTCAAACAGGAGAAGTGCCTGTTCTTCCAGGAGTCAGTGGAGTACCTGGGCCATATCATCGATGCGGCAGGGCTCCACAAATCACCAGAGAAGGAGCGTGCCATTGTGGATGCACCAGCACTCCGTGATGTCAGCCAACTGCATTCCTTCCTCGGGATGATAAACTATTACGGATGTTTCATTCCCAATCTAGCCACTATCCTGAAACCGCTGAACGCACTGCTGCACAAGGGGAAGAAATGGCAGTGGACAGCAGCCTGTGAGTCAGTGTTCCAAAAAGCTAAAGTGCTCATGGTATCCCAGGAGGTGCTGACCCACTACAATGCTGAGCTGCCTCTCCGCCTTGTCTGTGATGCTTCACCCTATGGGGTTGGGGCTGTGCTCTCACATGTCATGCCTGACGGCAAGGAAAAACCTATCGCCTATGCCTCGCAAACGCTCAGCAAGGCAGAACAAAATTGCGCCCAGATTGAGAGGGAGGCATTGGCAATAGTCTTTGGAGTACGCAAGTTTCACCATTACCTCTGTGGTAACAAGTTCACATTGCTCACTGACCATCGCCCACTGACCTCCATCCTGAGTCCACTGAAAAGTACGCCATCCTATCAGCACATCACTACACCATCGAGTACCGGAAGGGAGCATTACATGCAAATGCAGATGGACTTTCATGGTTACCACTTCCCCACGCTCATGAAGAGAAGGTAGACACCGTAGACGTGTTCTACATATCCCAGTTGGACACACCACCAATCAGTAACATGGAGATCAGACGTGACACTATATCTAACCCCACTCTGTCTCATGTCCTGGAGATAGTCACAACTGGTAATTTTCCAACTACAAAAGACGCAGGGGATGAACTGTCACCCTATCTGCTGTGTCGGCATGACCTCAAGATACAACAACGATGCCTCATGTGGGGTGTGCGAGTGATCGTGCCACCTAAACTACGCCCCCGAGTTCTGAAAGAGCTCCACACAGCACACCCAGGTGTAGTGAGGATGAAGAGCTTGGCTTGCAGTTATGTTTGGTGGCCCCGGCATTGACTCCCAGATTAGAGGTCCAGGCCAAATCCTGGCACTCCTGCCAGCGAGTTCAAAAAGAGCCAGGTCTTGCTCCTCTACACCCCTGGATGTGGCCCTCCAGTCCTTGGGAAAGGATTCACGTGGACTTTGTGGGTCCATTTGAAGGACATATGTACCTGGTCGATGTCGGTGCACATTCCAAGTGGCCCGAGGTGCATATCATGGACAACACCACAGCAAGCAAGACCATCCAAGTACTGAGGGGCCTCTTCAGTCATTATGGCATCCCTCACATTCTCATGAGCGACAACGGACCTCCGTTCTGTTCTGAAGAATTCACTGCATTCCTGAGGTCCAATAGAGTTAAGCACATCCACTCAGCGCCGTACCCACCCGGCCACGAACCGCTTGGCGGAGCGCTTTGTGTAGACCTTCAAACATGCCTTATAATCTTCCAGAGGCAGAGCACCGGTGCAACAGCGGCTCAATACGTTCCTGTTGACTTACCACAACACCCCCCCATGTCACAACAAAAGAACTGCCAGCCATGCTGTTCCTCAGGCGCAAGCTGCGCTCTCAGCTGGATTTCCTTAAGCCCAGTGTGGCTTGGTCAGTGCACCAATCCCAGGATTCCCAGCAGCAACGCCGCCAACAACACTCCAACGCCAGGCAGTTTGATGTTGGAAAGCCTGTCCTTGTTCGTGACTATTGGAAGGGGGAGGAAAATTGGACACAAGGTGTCGTAATGGAGCAAACTGGACCAGTGTCATACAAGGTAAATGTAGGAATATGGAAACGCCATGTGGACTAGATGCTGACATGCTCAGAGCCAACACTTCAGCAGACTGCGGGCTCTGCAGTGAACCTTCCCATTAGCCCCGCTGTGTTACCTCCACATAGTACTGGTATTACCACCCTTCACCCCAGTACACCTCACTGTGAAAAGAATGATAATCAAGGTCCTTTGTCTACCAAGCCATCCAAAACACACCATTCCACTGAACCACCCCATGCTGGAGATATGCAGGTAACAGAGACTGTTAGACGCTATCCTGTGAGGATGACTAAACCACCATTACATTACTGAGATGAGTGAACGAACTGAACTAGTTGTGCAAAGACCTTAAGACTGTTTCTGAGTTTTAAGAGATATGGTTTTCAGCACACAAATTATATACAGAAAGTAGCATAACTTCTAGTCTTTATTTCGTGTTAAAAAAAAGTACATCTTTATGTTGTGTAAAGACAGAAAATATATCCTTTTGTGTTTTACTGACAACACATCTTAGTGGGGAGGAGATGTTATGTATTGAGGTTAATGTTATGTTGTGTAGATGGCGACCACTAGGTGGCGCCCAGCAATCGATTGACTGGTTGTACCATGTTGTGTTCCTTTAGTAAAGAAAGAAGTGAATGAACAAGCAACGTGTCTGTGTAGCTCAGTGGGTGTGCGTGAAATTGTTTGCACATAGACATTTCGTGGGCAACATAATAGGAGGTCTTGGTGATTTCTCTAATGCGAAATTCAAAAGATAGGGATTGATCAAAAATAACATCAGTAGCAGCCTTGTTGTTTGGAAGCTGTGTTTTCACAACCTGCAGTTCAAGTTTGATAAAAGCATCTCCAAGTGCTGCCTGTGCTGCCTGAAGTTCCTTTTTAAAAATCTCCACTATGGCCTTCCTCCAAAGAAGCTAACAACTTGAGCTTCAGGGCTGCCATGTCGACTGCATGCTCTGCCTCTGGGTAGGAGCAGACTCTGAGGGCGGAGGTGAGTCATGCTGGGATGTGGTCACGGAGTGTCGACTAGGCCTCAATTGTAGCTGGGTATTGTGACTTTTACTATTCTTTCCAGACATTTTTTACTTTGATGCAAAATTAAATTTGCAAACAAAAAACAGAATGAACTTGGGGCTAAATATATGTTCGAAAAGCACCAATGAATAAGAATTTAGATCGAAATCAGCAGTAGCCTCCTACTCCATTGCCAGCTAAGCAGCACCCCCCTCCCCCCAAAAGGGAGATATTTAATTATCTCTAGCACCTTATATAGCACAAAAGTTGTAATGCATATGCCCCAAATACTGATGATCATTATTTGATCTCTAAATTATTCACTCTTCTTCCAGATCTTAACCGTCATTACCTTATACTCGGTGGTGATTTTAACTGTAGCCTAAATCCCAAATTAGATCACTCTTCTACTAAATCAGCCTCTCGTTCTCTCACTGCTGAAGCTCTTGAGTCACATTTAGATGACCTTGGCCTCTCTGACGTCTGGCCTTTCTTCTATCCTAATGCATGTCAATATTCATTCTTTTCTCCAGCCCATCCTTCTTTTTCAAGAATTGATTATTTTTTATTGATAAGCTGTTGCCATGTGTTGAATCTATCTCCTACAGCAGTTTTGTTATTTCAGATCATCCAACTTTACCAATAACCTTGTTTCTACTGAAAATCCTGTAGTTCCCCCAAATTGGTGGCTATATCTCAATAAAACATGCAAATCCAGACTCCTTGAAATATCAAATAAAATATTAGACACTGATAAATCTTGTGCTGCCCTTCCCTCCCCTGGTCTCTATAAGAAGAGACTTGCATTGCAGGCGGAATTAAACCTCTTTACAACCATAAAAGCCATGAACATGCTTCATAGGACTAGACAATCTTATTTTTAATTTGGTGACAAACCTAGCAGGTTATTGGCCTTACATTTGAGACATCAGACTGCACAGAATATCATTAACCAAATCCATTTTCCTTCTGGCTCAGTGCTAACCGACTGTATTAAAATAATTGTTTTGCTGACTTCTATTCCTCCCTTTACCGGTCTGAACCTTGTAGTGATTTATCTGTTATTAATGCTTTCTTTGACAACCTCCCCATTCTAACTATATGTAATGACACACGCAATGAATTGAATACTCCTCCTTGTTTAGAAGAAATTAAAACAACCATTAAATCGATGCAGAGTGGCAAATCTCTGGGCCCAGATTGGCTACCCATTGAGTTCTATAAGACCTTCACTGTCACCCTTAGCGGTTATGGTCAATGATCCCCTTAAATCCCATATTCTTCCCCTCTCTCAGACAGGCATCAATTTCCTTAATTTTAAAGAGGGACAAAGATCCACTTGATTGTGGTTCATTTAGGCCCATTAGTCTCTTGGGAGCCAATGTCAAAATCCTTGCAAAAGTTCTTGCTTAGATTAGAGACAGTCCTGCCCAAAATCATACATATTGACCAAACAGGTTTTATTAATTGTCATTTTGTAACATCAGACAAGTGATGGACATTATCTATTCTCCCTCCGAGTTAAGTGATCCCGAGATCCTTCTGCTGTTTGTTTCGGTGATAATTTTATTAGTTGGGTAGAGTTATTGTATACTTCCTCTTTAGCATTTGTCTGCACAAATAAAATCTCTTCCCCTTATACCCCCCCCCCGTGGCATAGGATAAGGCTAACTGCTTTCACCACGTCTTTTTGCGCTTGCAACCGATCTATTCGCTATTGCCCAATATACAGGGTATTGTTCATGGGGGTGTGAAACTTAACATTTCCTTGTACACAGATGATGTCATTCTCTTTATCTCTAATCCAGTTTCCTCCCTACCGCAGATTATAAAACTCATTAACCAATACAGTGCCTTCTCAGGCTATAAGCTCAATGTCAACAAGAGTGAATTATTCACAATGAATATTAATGTCAGATATCTTCCACTTTCTGTGTATTCATTTAAGATAACCCCTGATCCTTTTAAATACTTAGGAATTAAAATCTCTAAGCAAATGCCTGACCTGTTCAAGCTAAAATTTTTCCTTTCTCATAGATCAAACCAAATAGGACTTTACAAGATGGTCTTCCCTATTGCTTTCGTTTACAGGTCGTATTAACTCCATAAAGCACGCACTGGGGCAGTTTGCAGCTGAGTGTGAAATGGCCGGGACAAGAGTCAGCACCTCCAAGTCTGAGGCCATGGTTCTCTACCGGAAAATGGTGGATTGCTCCCTCCGGGTTGGGGATGAGTTGTTGCCTCAAGTGAAGGAGTTCAAGTATCTCGGGGTCTTGTTCATGAGTGAGGGTAGGATGGAGTGGGAGATTGACAGGTGGACTGGTGCAGCATCAGCAGTAATGTGGACATTGTGCCGGACTGCTGTGGTGAAGAGGGAGCTGAGCCGGAAGGCAAAAGTCTCAATTTACCAGTCAGTCTTGGTTCCAACCCTCACCTATGGTCATGAGCTTTGCATAGTGACCCAAAGGGTGAGATCGCGGATACAAGAGGCTGAAATGAGTTTCCTCCGTAGGGTGTCTGGACTCAGCCTTAGAGGAAGACATTAAGGCAATGACAGAAAAAAATTAATACTAAAACGACAGGTAACTTTTTTGAGAATCTGCCCTTTTATTTTTGATCGGCACAGACAACAACACAATGGACAGAAACAGTTGGACAGTTATGCAGCTCTCTTTTACCACTTAAAACCAATAAGCAACATTGATGTCCACAACACGAACTGTATGGTAGCTCGACAACAACCAACTCGCGTCATTCTGTTATTACAACTGAATTTAACCAGTTTGCTACACTAACAACCAAAACTAACTCCCTGGAGGCAGTGCTAATAATAAAAAAATTCACAATTCGGTATTACAATTGCAGAATACATTCGCTGCACAGCGGCAGTGTTATGAATAAAGCCACAGAACGCAAACATGCTACGTCTATGCAAATCTGCAATATTACCAATGAAATTATAAATACAGCCGATAATATGACTGATAATGAATCATATTTTTCACATTTTTTATTCATTAATCATAATTAATCATACTGATAATTAATTTCGGAGGTTGGTACCTCTGCAGCTCGCAGCTGCTCTTATTACCTATAGGCGGAATCCCTTTCTGCCCCTGCTGCTGCAGCGGAGACCGGTCCCCCCCGCGGGGCTATTAACGTTTCAGCCAATCTAATCGAAAATCCAATTGGATGGAAATTAACATTTAAGAAAGCAAAGAAGATGGTCTGGTTAGAGGGAGAGAGCCCAGCTGGTGATGAAAACCAGCACCGTTACATCACACCTGCACAGCTCGGCCAAACACACACACACACACACACACACACACACACACACACACACACACACACACACACACACACACACACACACACACGGACAGAGAAGGGGGCTGCAATCCACAAAAAGAAAGAAAACGTATCCCCAGAGACATAAATGCGCCCTGCACACATGCTCCAAAAGTACTGGAAAGAAAGTGAAAGCCGCAGTTTGCAGACGGAGGCAGAATAAGCAGCCGCCGCCGCCGCCGCCGCCGCCGGCCTTCCCGAGTGGGTAAACAAGCCAGGCTGGGCGGTGCAGAGGCCCTCTGTTGGATCATGCTTCATCTGGACCCTCCCCCTTGACCCCATCCTCCTTCAGTGACCCTACCAGGAGCCAAGCTCTGGACGGCATAGCTCTTGGGATCATTAGTAAACGCAAGCTTCTCCACCACAGCAAGGTGGAGATCCAGGAGACACACACACACACACACACACACACACACACACACACACACACAGAAATCACGACGAGGTGGAGCTGGTAGGCCACCCTGAGGAGTTGGGTAGGGCACTGAAATATAAGCAAAGATTCGAAGCTTCCTTGTGCTCAGATATCGTTTATATTTGGTTAGTAGGTCGCAGGTGGTGTCTGGCTGCTTTGTCACCTAATATTGTTGGTTTGTGTGAGAACTGCAGCTGTTGTGCAGACGTGCGGTTTCAGAGCCCCTAACAACTGTAACGGAGTGTTCAGACGCTCCGTTGCTTATTTCTATTCCTATTTAATTTCTCCTCCTCCACCACCAGCTCCTGGCCGCCATTCAAAAGGATTATAGCACAGCTCTTCAGGGTGAATGCAAGAGGAACATTCTTTTCTTCGGTTTTGTTTCATGTTATCTACATTTTTATAGTACCCCGGTGACTTAGACGTCTTTAAACCTAGAACGTTTTTGTGTGTCCATCACGGTCGGAGGGGCTGTGGCAGTTGTCAAGTTATCACATTTTAATTTCTTCCATATACAACAATTAGTACTCTTCAAAAGGCCGGATATACATGAATTTAATGGTCAACCTGCAATTAGGGTGCAGACTGACTGTAGCTCACTGCAGGTAATTTGCCTTTTGTATTTTCAAATACAGTATGTGCTGTGGGGCGGCACGGTGAGGCAGTGGTTAGCGCGGTTGCCTCACAACAAGAAGGTCCTGGGTTCGAACCCCGGGGTAGTCCAACCTTGGGGGTCGTCCCGGGTCGTCCTCTGTGTGGAGTTTGCATGTTCTCCCCGGGTCTGCGTGGGTTTCCTCCCACAGTCCAAAGACATGTAGGTCAGGTGAATCAAAGACATGGAGGTCAGGTGAATCAAAGACATGGAGGTCAGGTGACTCAAAGACATGGAGGTCAGGTGACTCAAAGACATGGAGGTCAGGTGACTCAAAGACATGTAGGTCAGGTGAATCAAAGACATGTAGGTCAGGTGACTCAAAGACATGGAGGTCAGGTGAATCAAAGACATGGAGGTCAGGTGACTCAAAGACATGTAGGTCAGGTGAATCAAAGACATGGAGGTCAGGTGACTCAAAGACATGTAGGTCAGGTGAATCAAAGACATGGAGGTCAGGTGACTCAAAGACATGGAGGTCAGGTGACTCAAAGACATGGAGGTCAGGTGAATCGGCCGTACTAAGTTGTCCCTAGGTGTGAATGTGTGTGTGTGTGTGTGTGTGTGTGTGTGTGTGTGTGTGTGTGTGTGTGTGTGTGTGTGTGATGGCCTGGCGGCCTGTCCAGGGTGTCTCCCCACCTGCCGCCCACTGACTGCCGGGATAGGCTCCAGCATCCTCGTGACCCTGAGAGCAGGATAAGCAGTTTGGATAATGGATGGGTGGATGGATGGATATGTGCTGTGTTCCTAGAAGCTAATGAACATTAGAAGCTAATGAACATTGGAATTTTATCTGCTGATTTACATCCGATATCAGTTCGGGCAGTGCAGCTCCGTCAGGGAAGGAATGACTCAGTCTTGAAACGTCACAAATTCAACGAGGGCATCCATCCATCCACAGGTAATGACGCCCTTTGCTGAAAGAAGAAGAACTCAGGGTACCTTTTAGCAATTTCCTTTGCATTAAACTACATATAAATGGCCACTTTTGGTGTAATTTGACTGTTCTACTGCAGTACAATTCTCCGCGGCTGTCGGTGAAAAGCTGGAGTGATTTTCAGACGTCCGTCTAGCGGCCTTTCGGCTCTAGAGGATTATTGCTGTGATAGCGGCGACTCTTGTTTTGCTCTAATTTTGCAATTACACAAGAAAGCTTCCACCATCTACTATTTCCCCCAAACCACAAAAACAACTGAAAAATTTTCTGATATTTTTGTGCATGTACAAAACTACTACTACTACTAGTACTACTACTGCTACTACTACTTTTGGTGCCACAGCAGATCATCCGTCTCCATCTCTTCCTGTCCTCTGCATCTTCCTCTGTCACACCAGCCACCTGCATGTCCTCCCTCACCACATCCATAAACCTCCTCTTTGGCCTTCCTCTTCTCCTCTTCCCTGGCAGCTCCATATTCAGCATCCTTCTCCCAGTATATTCAGCATCTCTCCTCCACACATGTCCAAACCATCTCAATCTTGTCTCTCTTGCTTTGTCTCCAAACCGTCCAACCTGAGCTGTCCCTCTAATATACTCCTTCCTAATCCTGTCCTTCTTCATCACTCCCAGTGAAAATCTTATCATCTTCATCTCTGCCACCTCCACCTCCACCTCCTGTCTTTTCATCACTGCCACTGTCTCCAAACCATACAACATAGCTGGTCTCACTACCATCTTGTAAACCTTCCCTTTAACTCTTGCTGGTACCCTTCTGTCACACATCACTCCTGACACTCTTCTCCACCCACTCCACCCTGCCTACACTCTCTTCTTCACCTCTCTCCTGCACTCCCCGTTACTTTGGACAGTTGACCCCAAGTATTTAAACTCATCCACCTTCATCACCTCCACTCCTTGCATCCTCACCATTCCACTGTCCTCCCTCTCATTCACGCATAGGTATTCCGTCTTGCTCCTACATGCATGGTGCATGGTAGAAAAGTCAAATCCCATCTCAAAACACAACTTTTCAAACTGCCGTAGTCAGTCTGATCCACGTGTCATTGAGTTTTGTGCACATGAGGATTTTATACTCATCTGTTGTGTTAACTTTTTATTGTCTACCCTGCTTTGTTTTGATTTTATGCTGTCTGATACAGTGCTGCTTGTTTTTTACCGTGTTCTGTAAGGTGTCCTTGAGTGCTCTGAAAGGCGCCCACAAATAAAATGTATTATTATTATCATTATTATTATTAATATCTAATATTCAACATGTTGAATGATATATGAAAATTGTTTTACTCTTTTGTAGCTGTATATACAGTGACGCTGCCGTGCCTTTTTAACCAAGGTGCGGTCTGCTGCTTGCATCACTACTGAGGAGCTGCACACGTTCTCCCCTCTTTTGAGAGCCGTCCTCATTTCTAGTTCATTACTGCGTTTGCATTTGTACTGGTTAGTTATGCAGCACATCTTTGCAGTGAGTTGTTACCAGCATGCAGTATAGACTGCAGCCAGAGTACACATCATCTTACTGCTGGTGTTAGTGTTGCGTCAGTACGTCTGTGCTGACTTATTTATTATAGGCTGTGGTTTATAAAATGTCGTGATAACAGAGGCAGCTTCACAGAATCACAGAACAATATCTTGTACATTAAACCATCGCAGCATACGGCTGCACCACTTTAATTCTTTTGCAGCCTCCCGTTCCAGCTCTCCTCTCACTTTTTCTGCCTTTTGAGCGAATCCATAATAAATGGGTCAGGGATTTACATGAACCCTCAGTGGACGGGATGAGCGTGGTAGGCTGGTGCACTTAATGGTTAAAGTGATCAAAGCTCGCAAACGCCTTCATTAGTGCAGATAACGTTAACTCTCATTTTTATATTTTTCATTTTCAGTTCTGCGTACTGTCACTCATACTGTATTAGTTTCATTTAAGTATGTCTCGTGTCCTCGACAGTAATTTATTCATCACCTGACTATGTGCAATATACATCTGTCAGATTGCTATTACACGCATTATACAATAACTAATAACCGTCCCTGTGCAGTAACTGGACACCTGAGCGTGCTGCTGCATCTTTATCTTAATGTACATCGGCTGTATCTTGATTTCTAATGTTTCTACCAATGCTCTTGATCCACCTGCCTCTACACATAAATATACACATCTCTTTATTCTGTTTTATTGGCACCAAATACTTCAGTTACAATCTGTATATTCTGTATAGGTTGTTGCTTTATAGTCTGTCTCTGTCTGTCTGTCTATCTATCTATCTATCTATCTATCTATCTATCTATCTATCTATCTATCTATCTATCTATCTATCTATCTATCTATCTATCTATCTATCTATCTATCTATCTATCTATCTATCTATCTATCTATCCATCTATGTATCTATCAGTTCAGGGATGGAGACTGAGCATGGGTTTGGGGCATGCTGGTTGGTATATTTCCATGACAGTTTCAGGCCGGAGGGACAGCCTCCCCAGTTTTTATCCAAGTGACCTCAATACTTTGAATAACTCTGAGGTCAAGAGGAACTCATTAGTGCGCTGACTTGGTGCATTTACATCTATACATATGTAAGAGGGAGCATTACAGAGGAAGTATTTCGGGCCGGGTTGCGGATTCAACATTGTTTCCATAGCAGAGAACATCATTATTCTGGGCTCAGTTTTTCCTTTCTGTTTTGGCTTCAATGAATTTTTTCTTCTTCTCCTGTTTACTGGATGAAATTTTGAGCAATTTAAGGTACTTAATACAGTATGTCTCTGCACCAGAAGTGGCTTTAGTTAATCCAGGTATTTGTGTGCTTCATTCTATTATGGATTAGATAGCTTGCCATAATACATTTGACTAATATCTTGCACACTTGAGTTGTAAAATGACTAAATGTTACGTGATGACTGTCAATTCGCCCATTTTGAATCTCGTGTGAATTTTCTACGGTAATGCTGAAACAATGTTCTCACTGCGAAACTTGAGAAAAAAAACATTATTTTGACCATTTAGGGAAATCCACTCAAATAACAGCAGCTCAAGCCTCATTGCCTTTGAATAGCTGCCGCGGTTTAAAAATATGTTTTTTCAATATAACGTTTCATCAGATCCAAGCTAATATGAAGCCTGCTGCACGTTTGCTTGAATATCTAAATTTAAACTCTTCATTGTGGATCAAGTTGCTTTAGATCTCTGCCAACTCAGCCACCACGCATCCTATGGGTGGATTTCCATGCAGATAACATGTCCCCGGTGTGGTGGATCTCCGCAGGGCTTGCCACTTTATTTGCATTATCATTCTCAATTGCCAAGAAAGGAGAGCGATTACACAACTCTGGCTAAGGTCAAATGTCAAATCTTGCTGTTATTACTTGAAACAAACACAAATTAAGTGTGGAATGAGACTGGGGGTGGGGGGGTATATGCTTTCTCCCACACATGCTGGCGTCTCCACTAGCTGAAATCATCCATGCAGTTAGTTTTCTTCCACTCAACACGAATTAAGGCCAAACCAATATCCCACGTTGACTTTGGCCCAATAGGAAATCTAAGCAGTATTTCAAACCCTTCTTGGCGAAGCCAGCTGGGTTTTGGGGATGTAAAGAGAGATATTACCGTTTTTCATATATAATGAACAGTTTCACTCCACCTGGCCCGCAGCATCACACCTCGTCTGGATTAGATGGAGGAGAGGAGAGAGGGACTCATTAAACCTGGATCATTTGCTGTAAGACCCGGCGGTTTGCAGAGGGTTTAGATATTAAGCATGGCATAAATATCTTATTACCTAGTGACGACTAAAAGCCATTGAGGGCTGCGCTTACAAATGTGAAAACTTTGTCATTTAGTTTTATTTCCCCTTTGAGCTTTTTTTTAACAGTGGCCCCCTCTGGCCCCCCCAGCCACGAGTTGCATGTGCAGAATATGCTTCTGAGTATGTATAATAAGCTTCTATCTGATATCTTCATTTCTCATGTCTGGACATACACAATGTAACAAGGAATCGTCTAACCCGTTACAATGTGTACACATACATGACACATTGAAACTCAGAATGTTTAACTGTACCGTATTGGTCTATTCCAGGGGTCCCCAATTACTTTTCATAGCAGGCCACTTTTAGGGCCACTTTTAAAACCACGGGCCACTCAACCTCCAGCAGCATGTTGTTCGTTGGTTTGTTTTGGTGTCGATACGTTGCAGGTATTATAATTTAAACAGAGGTTTTTCGATATATTACTACCCTTACTTTTACTAAGAAATTAATTATTTTATTTTATTTTTGGTAGTGAAATAAAAAAAAATCTTCCTTCTGGCATTTCTCCAAAAATTCTCGCGCACCATAAATCAACCCGTCACGGGCCGGACGTGGCCCGCGGGCCGCCTATTGGGGACCCCTGGTCTATTCAGTAACATTAACTGTGAAAAATAAGAAGCCAACGTTTTTCAGTGTGGGATTCCTTAACTTGACAGTTTTCAGCTGGCCTACACGGAATACTGCCACAGCATGACAGACTTCCTGAAAGGCAGTCACGGCTTTTGGTTTTGGTGGGCCACCCCAAGATTTTCAGGGGCCCCATTTGACCACCCCTATGAACAATTTATGGGGGCGCCACTGTTTTCTAAGCTAAGCTAGAAAGCTAAACCCACCTCCGTCCATCACCACCGAAGGCTTGTCGGCGCCATATTCACCAGTCCCGCCGGTCAGGTGACTTTCCCGCTGCCGCCATGTTGGCTCGCGCCCTGGCTGCGGCGGGTACGCGGAGCGACCCTTTCTTGGTTCTGTTGCAACGTGTTCTCGCCGCTTTGCTTTTGCTCGAAAGTGCGTTTAAACGTTGAGAAAAGTTCCTTCTTACATCGTAAAAGTGTTGTCTGCTGCTGCCGCCGCCGCTTGTTATCTAGGGAACAGGGGTTATTTCTAAACTTGATAAATACAATGTAACCGGTTATCTTCTTGCCCGGCGCGGGATTCGATACGGGGTGTACTGCACCACGAGGCGACGTCACTAACCGCTCGGCTAAAGGGTCAGAACCGTTAGCTAGGGGCTAAAGGGTCAGAGCCGCTAGCTAGGGGCTAAAGGGTCAGAACCGCTAGCTAGGGGCTAAAGGGTCAGAGCCGCTAGCTAGGGGCTAAAGGGTCAGAACCGCTAGCTAGGGGCTAAAGGGTCAGAACCGCTAGCTAGGGGCTAAAGGGTCAGAGCCGCTAGCTAGGGGCTAACGGGTCTTATTAGTAGTTTACCGTACCTTGCTGGCTCTGATTTACTAAAAGACGTTTTGTTCTTTGCTTGCTATTTGGGATTCAAGTCAAGTCTGTGTTTTGTGTGTGCAGCCCAAAGGCACACACTTTATTTGTATGGCCCAAATATATTGTAGCGAGTTCGGGGGGGGGGCGCAGCCCGGCGCCACAGCCGGGACGCGAACTCGGATCTCCCGCACCGCGGGAGACATCGCTGACCGCTCAACTAAAGGGTCCGACTCTTTAGTCTACCGGTTAACGATCTCTCCCGCGGTGCGGGAGATACGGGTTCGCGTCCCGGCCGCGGCGGTCCCTGTGGCTGCCCCCCCCCCGAATTCCCTGCCTTTGCGGGGACGCGAATCCCGAAGGAAGGGGGCAATGTAACGATAGCGAATAAGTAGGCTCGGTAGCCCTCGGTAGCTAGCCTACTGGAGCATGTTGGTCTCAAGATGCTAGCTAGCTAGCCTACTGGAGCATGTTGGTCTCAAGATGCACCAGTCTTGCATCTTGAGTCCGTTGCTTGTGTTAATACAGTGGTGCAGAAATATCGGTGAATAGGAGTAGCCTACTGAAATTACATTTGAATTGGGGCTACTTTGAAAGAGTGTAATTGTTACAGTTACGTAGGCTCTCTAACAGTGGCGGCTGGTACACATTTTTTTGGGGGGGGGCACAGTTTACCTTGGCGCAGCACACCTGACAGCTGCTTTAATGTCCACACGGTAACGGAGTTATTAAGAAGGACCATGTAGCCTACAGATTTTATCAGGGTTGGTAGAGGGCTGATGATTGACAGTCGAGAGGAGGCGTGGTGGTGGGTGTGAACATGATTGACAGCCACGAGAATTGTCTATCAAAAACCATTAGCACAATACCAATTCACTGCCAATAAAAGTGGGAGTGTGTCCATGGAAAATCTGAAGAAACCAATCAGACAGCAGCCTCAGGTCACCTGCTCGCCACAAGTTTGAGGGCTTACATAAGGTATGGTTTGGCCGTCACCCCTCACCCAGGAAGTATATGTATTCAGACAGGAAGTATATGTATTCAGACAGGAAGTATATGTATTCAGACAGAAATCAACCAAACACCATTTGAACCAGTATTTAATGCTGCTGACAGGCTGACAACACTTTTATTTCATCATTATTTGCATTATACAACTACATTATATTTAACGTGTTTAAGGAGATCCTCTTGATATTTGAAGGGGGCGGCACCCCAGCGTCCTGTACCGGCCAGCCGCCTCTCCAAAACTGAGTGATGTGTTTTGTATTATTGAGCTGTGCACTGAAACAAGTTAATTTGTCCCTTTCGTTTTCACGTTGTTCAGTGAGCGCTGTTCAGTGAAGAATAAACACATGAACATCAGTATGAGGCGTGGACTTGATTAATGACCGGACGTGTAGTTAAAGTACCCTGCACGGGGGGGGGTTGGTAAATTGTTTAGAACAAGGTCATAGAAAAGCTCCTGATTTACAGTTTGAGGTTTTCCAACCATCAGCAGAGTCTGCCCCAAGTCCGCCCGGCAGTCTAGCGGGAACATGACTGATGTGTTTTGTTCTAATTCTCCTCACCCAAAATTAGCCACAAGTAGTTGACAACCCCTGTTGATTGTAAAATGGGGAACAATGCTCCCGAGGCTGTGTGTAAAGTCGTCATGTGTCCCCCCCCCAGGCCTCGTCTCATTAACCTGACAAACACACGAGCCACTGCTCATGTGATTCACTTCCCAGAGGCCTCGCTCTCCGTAAGCTTCACCTGCAGCCATGCTGTCACATCCTATTAGGCTTTCTGTCGGGCTCTGCAAAGGGCTGGTAAGCTGCGTTAAGAACGCTCCTCTCTCTTGCTGTGTGCTGTCTGGAAAGTACTTGCTCCGCTAAACAGCTTTTAATCACTGCGATGTGAAATGAAACGGCTCCTCACCTCCTCCACAGCGGCGTTGGGCTGAAGTGCCACAGGAAACTGAGCCTACACATGCACCATCACCGTGACCCATTCACCCTGACTGAAGACATGTAAGCCCATTTCTTTTATTATTGAAAAGGCCCTTTTTTATCTGTTCTCTTGACTGAGGCTTTGTCCTACCTTTGTCATCTTGACAGAATTAGCCTGAAAATGGCTGTTCGACCATCTGTGATTTCTACTCAATGTTACTTATTTAAATATGAGCCTGCATTACCACTTCTGTGGCTATTGGGGCTGGAGTCGATCCATAATTTGTTCACCTTTCTTCTTAGGAACTTGGAGAATTCTGGTCCTGACGGCATTTTTTTTTCCAACAAAATTTGTCGTTTTTGCATCCATACTAGTCACTGCAGCGGTAACATGCACATCTAAAAAAATATATCACTGGCTAAAGAAAGCAAAGGAAAGTTACCTATAAAATCCACAGTTCAGGTCTCTTTAAAAGTAGGATCTGTACCGTGGTAGAATTGGCAAACTGTATGCAATTTCTTTTTAAGTTTTGCTGTATGTTTCTACGGGTTCCCAGGTCGTCCTCTGTGTGGAGTTTGCATGTTCTTCTCGTGTCTGGGTGGGTTTCCTCCGGGGGCTCCGGTTTCCTCCCACAGTCCAAAGACATGTAGGTCAGGTGACTCGGCCGTACTAAATCGTCCCTAGGTGTGTGTGTGGGGAGGGCCCTGTGATGGCCTGGCGGCCTGTCCAGGGTGTCTCCCCGCCTGCCGCCCAGTGCCTGCTGGGATAGGAGCAGGATAAGCGGTTTGGGTAATGGATGAATGAATGTGTTTTGACTGGGTCGGGGTTGTTGTGGGGTGCTGCATTTCCACGGCACTAGCACCCATGCAGTGGTTTGTGCTAGACCCAAACGGGAGGACTCTGAAAACGTAGGCTACAGCTTAGCTTTATGTATCGGATCTATTCTTGTAGTTGGCAGAACAACGACAGGTCGACATTTTCACAGTAAAAACAACTCAATGGGAACTCCAACCGAGTCCCTCTGTCCCCAACATGTCTCAGCTTAGCCTAATTAGCTCGAGACAGGCTTGAATGCGGCTGCACCCCAGTGCAAAGTCCCACCAGAGCTTGGGAGAGAGTAGGAGATGGTGGGGGTACAGAGCCACATGGCTCTCGCCACCGTTTTCCTGGCGTGGTCACTGCAGATCTATAAAAAGTTATCCTATGATGAGACATCTCTGTCCTGATGGGAGGGGTCTTTCCCAGGAGGACAATGCCCCCATCCACAGGACATGAGGGGTGACTGATGAAGATGATGTAAATCACATGCTGTGGCCTTCACAGTCACCAGATCTCAACCTAACTGAACACCTACTATGGGAGCTGTTGGACCGACGTGTTAGACAGCGCTCCCCACCACCATCATCATCACAACACCAAATGAGGGAACGTCTTCTGGAAGAATGGTGTCCACCCTCCAGTAGAGTTCAGAGACTTGGAGGATCTATGACAGGGAGCACTGAAGATGTTCTGGAGGCTCCAACACCTTACTAAGACACTTTATGTTGGTTTGTCCTTTCATTTGTCCCCCGTCAGTATAGAGTCAATACACAGAATTAGTATGTAGTGTGCATCTGGGACACTAGAGTCACCAGAGAAACGTGGGGATGGGTTATTGGTGTGGGAGACTCATAGATATGCATCTAGAGTGAGGATTCACCTTTAAACCCCGTCGTTGTTCGGCTCGGAAATGCTGGCACATCCGTTATACGAGCGTGTCTTACGCTACCGTTGAATGACCTTTCTCGCTCTTCAGACCGAGTCTCCATCACTTCTCCTTGCAGACTCTTAAGTGGATCCTGTCACACATATTAAAAACAAATCTTCAGCCGCGTGCGATACATCAGAGGCGAAATTGAAACCCGAGTCCCTTGTTAATGGAGTGGACTGTGGGAGCTGCCGAGTGTGAGATGTTACTTGGACATAATGGCACTGACAATCAACCAGCTGAGTGCCCGTCCGTTTTCTCTCCCCCCCCCCCTTTTTCCTGCAGGGCACTGGTGGGCCGACAGGGCACTTCAGCCTGGGTGATGCTGCTGAGTGGAGTCGGCGCTCGGCGTGGAGGGAGATAAGAATCAGGACGATGTGATGGAGAGGAACCGGAGTTAAGAGCAATCTTTTACATTTCCCCTCTGACATTGATAGATTGATGAGCCCCAAGCTCTGAGCAATCCCCAAAATTGCTCCCTTGACATTGACAGATAAAAAAAAAAGATAACATTCCTTTTTTCTTCTTCTTCTCCTTCTGTGTGAAGACTTTAAAAGGATGAAGCGTGCTGCGTTCAGCTGGATGTGAGGCTACAAAAGGATCGACAGGAAATATGCTCCAAAGGAAAACATGCTTTGTGCTCTGATAGCATTTTCATGCCGTCCCCTTTTGTAGCCTGCATTAAAATAAGAAATGTTTCTCTTTTGATTTGCATTTTAAGAAATTATATCACATAATGATACTGGACTTAATAAGACAACATTTAAAATGTCAAAGAAACATGAAAGGGAAAGAAAAAAGCTAAATAAAATAACTGATTACAGGGGCGTCCGGGTAGCATAGTGGTCTATTCCGTTGCCCACCAACATGGGGATCGCCGGTTCGAATCCCCGTGTTACCTCCGGCTTGGTCGGGCGTCCCTACAGACACAATTAGCCGTGTCTGCAGGTGGGGAAGCCAGATGTGGGTATGTGCCCTGGTTGCTGCACTAGCGCCTCCTCTGGTCAGTCAGGGCGCCTGTTCAGGGGGGAGGGGGAACTGGGGGGAATAGCGTGATCCTCCCATGTGCTACGTCCCCCTGGTGAAACTCCTCACTGTCAGGTGAAGAGAAGCGGCTGGTGACTCCACATGTATGGGAGGAGACATGTGGTAGTCTGCAGCCCTCCTGGATCAGCAGAGGGGGTGGAGCAGAGACCAGGACGGCTCGGAAGAGTGGGGTAATTGGCCAAGTACAATTGGGGAGAAAAAGGGGGGAGGGAATAAATAAATAAAATAACTGATTATATAAATGTCAGTTCACAGGCTATAGTTGAATAAACTAATAAATTTAAGTCAGAGGATACAGTATCCCAATATCGGAACAACGACAGGGTACCACACACACACACACACACACACACACACACACACACACACACACACACACACAGTGTCTAACCTCATGAATCACTGAGCGCTCTCCAGCCTTTGACATAAAAGCAATGACATTGTAACTTTGACATAAAAGCAATGACATTGTAACTTTGAAATAAAAGCAATGACATTGTAACTTTGACATAAAAGCAATGACATTGTAACTTTGACATAAAAGCAATGACATTGTAACTTTGACATAAAAGCAATGACATTGTAACTTTGAAATAAAAGCAATGACATTGTAACTTTGAAATAAAAGCAATGACATTGTAACTTTGACATAAAAGCAATGACATTGTAACTTTGACATAAAAGCAATGACATTGTAACTTTGACATAAAAGCAATCACATTGTAACTTTGAAATAAAAGCAATGACATTGTACCTTTGACATAAAAGCAATGACATTGTAACTTTGACATAAAAGCAATCACATTGTAACTTTGACATAAAAGCAATGACATTGTAACTTTGACATAAAAGCAATCACATTGTAACTTTGAAATAAAAGCAATCACATTGTACCTTTGACATAAAAGCAATGACATTGTAACTTTGACATAAAAGCAATCACATTGTAACTTTGACATAAAAGCAATCACATTGTAACTTTGACATAAAAGCAATCACATTGTAACTTTGACATAAAAGCAATCACATTGTAACTTTGACATAAAAGCAATCACATTGTAACTTTGACATAAAAGCAATCACATTGTAACTTTGACATAAAAGCAATGACATTGTAACTTTGACATAAAAGCAATCACATTGTAACTTTGAAATAAAAGCAATCACATTGTACCTTTGACATAAAAGCAATGACATTGTAACTTTGACATAAAAGCAATCACATTGTAACTTTGACATAAAAGCAATCACATTGTAACTTTGACATAAAAGCAATCACATTGTAACTTTGACATAAAAGCAATGACATTGTAGCGGTTCCGTCTCCGGTTGCATGCACGCGGCTGATAGCAGTAAGAACAGCACAGGAGCTGCAGTCAGGCTCAGCATCACGTCGTTGTGCAGGAGTTACAGCCATGTTGCTTCAACTTACAGCAGGGGAGACGGTAAACTGGGATGGCCGTTAAAAGAAGAACAAAAGAGGAACGGCTTGCTCAACTCCAGAGCTCGGTGGGAGGAAACTCAGGCTAAGAAAGAGAAAAAAAAGATAGAAAAATAAAAGAAAAATAAATATCTACTTTTTTAAATGGGTGTTGGTAAGCCTCTTGGCCTCCGTGCATCAAAAAAGTTAATCAGAATCCCGTCGTAGTGAGAGCTGCGAGTCATTTTGGGGCCTTCGTGTTGACACAGTGTTTGCCATATAAGTTATATTGTTTGTGTACTTAAAAAAAACCTTTTTGGGGATGGAGCTATCTGTTTTGAGATGGGGGCGGTGACAAACGCCTCTCGCTTGCAGAGCTTCACCGGTTAATGTCTTTTCTGGTGGCCTCGGGGAATTAAGGGGTTGTCACTACTGACATGCATTTGTCCTCTGCACAGGGTCTGCAGAAACGCCACGCCGTGCACTTTTCTAAAGCCTCGCGATCGTCTGCAGCTCGGCGTCTTGGCTGAACACCATCGACATGCGGATTTGAGTCTGGAGGAAAGTGGTGTAGAAGGTACCGGAACAGACCGTTTTTCTGCTTTACTGTCGACAGGAAGCAGGAACAACTTATTGTGATTTCTTGCATGTACTAGCATACACAAAGAAACAACACTTTGTTTCCCCCAGCCCACAGCAGTGCAGCACAAAAAACATACACCCAAAATTTCCCAAAAACGACACCACCAAAAACATACAAAAACAGAGAGAACCAAAGAAAACACAAACCGGTTAACAACACAGTCCAGTCTGCAGCGCAGTACAAAAACCTCCTCTGTCCAGAGAACCAACGCCAGCCAGGAGGACTGTCGGAACCGCCGGTCTGCATCGGCTAGCAGTTAGCTTAGCCTGCCCCGCTTCCACGTCCTGCCAGACCACCCTCGGCGTTTCCTCCCTGGGCGCAGCTCCGGGTAGGGGCCGTGGTCCCTGGGCCTGCAGGATGAAGCAGACCGGGCCAGGCTCCCCCCAGCCGATCCAACGCCTGCTCCCCCAGCCAGACACCCGCCTCTCGGGTACAGCTCCAGGTAGGGGCCTTGGTCCCTGGGCCTGCAGGACGAAGCGGACCGGGCCAGGCTCCCCCAGCCGATCCAATGCCTGCTCCCCCAGCCAGACACCCGCCTCTCGGGTACAGCTCCGGGTAGGGGCCGTGGTCCCCGGGCCTGCAGGACGAAGCGGACCGGGCCAGGCTCCCCCAGCCGATCCAATGCCTGCTCCCCCAGCCAGACACCCGCCTCTCGGGTACAGCTCCGGGTAGGGGCCGTGGTCCCTGGGCCTGCAGGATGAAGCAGACCGGGCCAGGCTCCCCCCAGCCGATCCAATGCCTGCTCCCCCAGCCAGACACCCGCCTCTCGGGTACAGCTCCGGGTAGGGGCCGTGGTCCCTGGGCCTGCAGGACGAAGCGGACCGGGCCAGGCTCCCCCAGCCGATCCAACGCCTGCTCCCCCAGCCAGACACCCGCCTCTCGGGTACAGCTCCAAGTAGGGGCCGTGGTCCCTGGGCCTGCAGGATGAAGCGGACCGGGCCAGGCTCCCCCCAGCCGATCCAACGCCTGCTCCCCCAGCCAGACACCCGCCTCTCGGGTACAGCTCCAAGTAGGGGCCGTGGTCCCTGGGCCTGCAGGATGAAGCAGACCGGGCCCGGCTCCCCCAGCCGATCCAATGCCTGCTCCCCCAGCCAGACACCCGCCTCGGTGTTGCCTCTCGGCTACAGCTCCGGGTAGGGGCCGTGGTCCCTGGGCCTGCAGGATGAAGCGGACCGGGCCAGGCTCCCCCAGCCAGACACCCGCCTCTCGGGTACAGCTCCGGGCAGGGCCGTACAGCTCTCAGCCCATCCCACGCCAGCTCTCCTAGCCATTAAACGAACAACATGGACGACAAAATAAAACCTTCACACGAAGACACAAACTTATACGCAGACGCGGACAAAGACGCTGCGTAGTCGTTACTGGGTGAGGCCGCCGCAAACGCGAGTTCATGCCACCATCTTCCAACACCGGGAGTGTGTCAAATTTATGTATCTACGATCCATATTTGACGGTCGACCGATTACCTTAGGCCTCGTCCCCAAATATTTAAATTTCATCTCAAGAGGGCGCCGCATAATCCATCCATCCGTTACCTAAACCGCTTATCCTGCTCTCAGGGTCGCGGGGAGCCTATCCCAGCAGTCATTGGGCGGCAGGCGGGGAGACACCCTGGACAGGCAGCCTGACCATCACAGGGCCAACACACACACACACACACACACACACACACACACACACACACACACACACACACGGCCGAGTCACCTGACCTACATGTCTTTGGACTGTGGGAGGAAACCGGAGCCCCCGGAGGAAACCCACACAGACACGGGGAGAACATGCAGACTCCACACAGAGGATGACCCGGGACGACCCCCAAGGTTGGACTACCCCGGGGCTCGAACCCAGGACCTTCCTGCTGTAAGGCGACCGCACCAACCACTGCGCCGCCGTGCTGCACGCTGCATAATGTGTGGGAGAAAATAAACCAAAAAAAAAAGCAAAGAAAGAAACTATGTTTCTATTCAGCTCACTTAAAACATCAGTTCTGTGTAATTACTACAACGCACTTTCTCCTCTTAAGCCCACGACCGCTTTGATACAGCCGGGACACTGACGGCAAAACTGTGATCTAAGCCGAGGTCAGATGGAGTGTCGGGTGTCGAAGTGCCTCTGTTTGCTGTTCCTCCTTCCGTTTTATTCAGTGCTGGGAGTCAAGTTGTCCATTTTCCCTTGAGACGAACAGCCCAGGGCTTGAAGCGTTGGCCAGGTCCGGTCTGTGTATGACGAGGCGACTCCAGCAACGTGCTGCAGTTATTCCAGCACCAAACAAACGAGACGAGTTCAGAACAGTCTGAACAGCTGATGTCGGAGAAGTGCTCATTCACTCTTCTACATTTTGTACATTTGGACTCTGTGTAAACTGAGTGCGTGTGAAATTTTTTTTTGATTCCCCCCCCCCCCTTTTTCTCCCCAATTTAACTTGGCCAATTACCCCTCTCTTCCGAGCCGTCCCGGTCTCTGCTCCACCTCCTCCACCCCTCTGCCGATCCAGGAGGGCTGCAGACTACCACATGCCTCCTCCCATACATGCGGAGTCACCAGCCGCTTCTTTTCACCTGACAGGGAGGAGTTTCACCAGGGGGGCGTAGCACATGGGAGGATCACGCTATTCCCCCCGGTTCATCCTCCCCCCCGAACAGGCACCCTAACCGACCAGAGGAGGCGCTAGTGCAGCGACCAAGACACAGACTCACATCCGTCTTCCCACCAGCAGACACAGCCAATTGTGTCTGTAGGGACGCCCGAGCAAGCCGGAGGCAACACAGGGATTCGAACCAGCGATCCCCATGTTGGTAGGCAACTGAATAGACCGCTGCACAACCCGGACGCCCTGCAACATGTTTAAAGTGAGTTGTGCACTTCAGCCCTCCTCTTGGACAGTGTCTCCTGACTGAGTGAGAGGGACACTTTGTGGCCAGTAGATCAGTGACCACCCTGTTAAGAAATGAAAACGTTGGGGGGGGGGGGGGGTCATGCAGTGTGTGGTGCCAGCACCAACAAGGTGCTGCTACTAAATCAGGGTGAGAAGTGGCTGTAAGGTCTCAGACAGGATGTGACATGTCTGTGATTAATTGTCCTTGTTTCAGTCAAAACACTGCAGGTGGGTGGAAGTGTTGGCTCGTCGATGCTCCTCATTAAATCACGGGGAGGTGCGAACGCGACCTCGACTCGGCGGCTGAGTGAACGGCTGGCTCTTCTCATCGGCGCTGCGTGGCTCATCCCTCGCCTCTGAGCAACAGTCGCTGCTCTAAACTGCCCCGTCATCCATAACCAATCCCCTCATGTGCGTTTAGGTGTGAAAGGAAACGGCGTGGAGGCGAGGCAAACCTGTTTTTCTGTGGACGTCTTTCACCCGGCCTCCTTCTGGCGGCGCCGCGGCCATGTCTGTCAGCCTAGCATCGATCGGTCATGACATCTGACATTGAACGTAATGCAGTTTGAACAAGTGATCAGAGGTGAGCAGCAGACGGATAGCGGCGGTACCTTGCTGGATGCCGGGCTGTCAGTACATTTGCCCCTGGCTTTTCACTGGGGAATAATGAAAGCCGAGCGGCGTGTCAGATTAGGTTCATGTTGTGGAATAAGATGGAGGAAGGATCAATTGGACGGTAATGACGTTGGGATGGCACAAATGCAGACAGCGTGCTCCGGGTTCGAGACTTCGGCTGGCTTGGCCGGGGGACTCGCACGCTCCCTTTTCATTGCACGTCGCGTCTTCGTGTCAGCCGGTTCGGGTTCATTTATACACGGCGTTTAGCAAAACAGATGTGTTACACAGTGCTCTGCAGAGACGCAACAGAAGTCAGCAGGGCTACGAGAGAAGGGCAGCAAATGCATGTCAGTATAATGTTGTCAATTAATGCATCAGAAAGATGTCGTCCTCGTGGCCTTTGCATAAGGAGCAACGTTTTACCAGTTTCTCATGCAACATGTTGTCTGTGCATGTCGGCTGCAAAGTATGTGACATGTCGGCTGTGGAGGTTTTCCTTGCAGTGTGAGACAGACCCTTCAGAAAACCCAGCTTCTGTCATGCACTGCCTGGACTTGGACGTTCATCTTGGCTTCACGGTGTCGGCGGGTGTGAAAGCGCGTCTACTGCGCTCCACAAGACCGAGTCCTCCGCCCTGCCAGTAACCGTGATGCGGTGAATGGTGAACGGATCCCATTTATGTAAGTGCTCCTCCAGCAGCAACAGCCACTCAAAGAGCTTCACAGTCAATCAATGCCTCACAGCCACGGCAGCGTCCGCCCTGCAAGGCACCGCTCAGCTCATGGGGAGCAGTTGGGGGTTAGGCGTCTTACTCGAGGGTGCCTCGACATTTTTGGAAGGAGGAGCCAGGGATCGAACTGGCAGCCCTCCAGTTAACAGACGCCCTGCTCCACCTCCTCAGCCCCTGCCACCAGCAAAGACATATTTGAACAGGTGAACTTGTGTGAGACCCTGAATTGTTGCGGCAGTAAAAAGGAAACAGAAGGAAAAATGGGGGCATAAAAATTCCTTCCATCCATACCACTTATCCTGCTGTCAGGGATGCTGGAGCCTGTCCCAGCAGTCACTGGGCGGCAGGCGGGGGGACACCCTGGACAGGCCGCCAGGCCATCACACACACACACACACACACACACACACACACACACACACACACACACAGACAGAGACACACACACACACACACACACACACACACACACACACAGACAGAGACACACACACACACACACACACAGACACCCCTAGGGACGATTCAGTACGGCCGGTTCACCTGACCTACATGTGTTTGGACTGTGGGAGGAAACCGGAGCCCCCGGAGGAAACCCACGCAGACACGGGGAGAACATGCAAACTCCACACAGAGGACGACCCGGGACGACCCCCAAGGTTGGACTACCCCGGGGCTCGAACCCAGGACCTTCCTGCTGTGAGGCGACCGCGCTAACCACCGTGCCACCAGGGCATAAAACTTGATATATAAAAATAAGGACAAAACAAAGGTGATCGGGTGGCAGCACGCTGTGTGTTAAGTGCTCAAACATTGCAGCTGAACCTGCTGATATTCAGCACCGCTACTGAAACACCCCGGCGGGAACTGTTTCCCATGGAAAATGTCAAAGTCAAGCAGAAAGTTGACACAAAGAGAGTCAGAGTAAACGTGATAGTGCGCTAGGTGAGTCCATTTTCTTTAACATTTTAATCTGCCTAAAAACGTACTTGCCAATCTAATAAGCCCGGGAGACGAAAAGATGGAAACGGGCCTCATTAGAGCACGAGGGGATCCAATAAACAGACTGTGTGGTTTTGGCTTGAATCAGCTACGGAGACTCTCGTCGACAGGATTTGTTGTTCATTGCACTCGTTTCTATGGCAGGACATTGCTGCAGGCGATCGATGTTCTGAGTGTTTTAGGATTCAGTATATCCTGTGTGTGGCCAGCTGGCATTAACTGGGCCCTTTTGGGCCGGTGCGGCTCACTGAGAGGAGAGGGCGGCTTAAAAGCACAGCAAGAGCTATTTTAATTAATGATGTCAGATTAATTTTGCCTCGGTTAAATGAAAAGAAATGCAGCCAGTTATCATTGTTACGTTGAGGTTCAACAAACCAAACCTGTGCTTAATGGACCGCTGGGACACTCGGCTCTTATTACATAATTGGTTTCAAAATAAAGGGAACACATCTAAGTAGCATTTTGGTTATATACAGCCATCAGCCAAAACATTAAAACCACCGACAGGTCAGTGAATATCACTGATAATCTCGTTACCATGGCCCCTGTCAAGGGGTGGATGTATTAGTCAGTGGATGTATTAGTCAGTAGTGAACAGTCAGTTGTTGAAGTTGATGTGCTGGAAACGGGACAAATGGGCAAGTGTAAGGATCTGAGCGACCTTGACGAGGACCAAATTGTGATGTCTAGACGACTGGGTCAGAACATCGCCAAAACAGCAGGTCTTGTGGGGTGTTTCTGGTATGCAGTGGTCGGTACCTACCAAAAGTGGTCCAAGGAAGGACAACCGGTGAACCGGTGACAGGGTCACGGGCGCCCAAGGCTCACTGATGTGTGTGGGGAGGGGAGGCTAGCCCGTCTGGTCCGATCCCACAGAAGAGCTCCTGTAGCTCAAACTGCTGAAGAAGTTCATGCTGGCTGTGATGGACAGGTGTCAGAACACACAGGGCATCACAGCCTGCTGTGTATGGGGCTGTGTAGCCTCAGACCAGTCAGCAGGCCCACGATGACCCCGGTCCAAAGCCAAAACCGCCTCCAATGGGCATGTGAGCATCAGAACTGGACCATGGAGCAGTGGAGGAAGGTGGCCTGGTCTGGTGAATCAGCTTTTCTTTTACATCATGTGGACGGCCGGGTGTGTGTGCGTCGTTTACCGGGGTAAGTGATGGCACCAGGATGCACCATGGGAGGAAGGCAAGCCGGCGGAGGGAATGTGATGCTGCTCTGGGCAGTGTTATGCTGGGAAACCTTGGGTCCTGGCATTCATGTGGGTGTTTCTTTGACACCTACCACCTACCTAAACATGTGGCAGACCAGGTACAGCCCTTCATGGCAGCGGTAGTCCCTGATGGCAGTGGCCTCTTCCAGCAGGACAATGCTCCCTGCCACATGGTTCAGGAAGGGTTTGAGGAACATGACAAAGAGTTCAAGGTGCTGCTGTGGCCTCCAAGTTCTCCAGATCTCAGTCCTATCGAGCATCTGTGGGATGTGCTGGAAAAACAAGTCTGATCCATGGAGGCCCCACCTCACCACTTAGGGGACTTAAAGGATCTGCTGCTAACGTCTTGGTGCCAGATACCAGAGGACACCTTCAGAGGTCTTGTGGAGTCCATGCCTCCATAGGTCAGAGCCGTTTTGGTGGCAGGAGGGGGACCTACACAGTATTATGCAGGTGGTTTTAATGTTTTGGCTGATCACTGTGTATATATATATATATATATATATATATGGATAAAACATGCTGGATGTTCAGTATTTTTGTCACAGTGTTCTTCTCTTTGG